>NW_003546418.1:142560-186825 GCF_000090795.2 Amphimedon queenslandica | reverse complement strand
TATAGTTTCAGGCTCTTCCACACCCTCTATTGGTACAGCATAATATAGTTTTTCAGATACAGCATCAGGTGAACCATGTACTGTTATGAGAATTAATGGAGGAAGAATAATACTGTTACCAAAGTTTTCTACAAAACAACGTTTTAACTGAAAGTATAATAATAAAATACTAGTGAATCAAATTTACATACTTTGGGTGTTTTATGAGGCTTAATATGCCATCCTTTTATTTGCTCCTTTTGTTCAGCATTGAGCTTCAATTCAATATATTCATCTTTAAAATTAAAGTAAAAATACTGGTCTTCTTTTCCCCAATCAGGATGCTCTTCTCCCTTATACTATGATGAAAAGGTTACAATAGATCATACCAGTTAACAAAATTTTATCTAAATAATGTCACGTCTTACCTTAAGAAGGGCATTTAAATTTTTGACAGCAAAAAATCTGAAAATATCTTTATCTTTTTCTTCTTTTTTAAAAAGCAATCCTACAAAAGCTACAAACTCTTCTAAATGAGTTGTTTGAGCTTTAAATGAATTATAATTAATTATTAACAAATAGTATTTTAAACTTACTTGAGCGCTCCTCAACACCAATTGATTTTTTAGTAGAAGGTGATTGTCCATTTTCAGTTGATTTGTCATCTCTTCTTTTCTTTTCAGACTCCTCTCCTTCACTTTGTTGTGCATCAGGTCTATTAGTGCACATGGCATGACCTTTTTGCTTTTGTTTGCTTCCTTTATCGTCTTCAGGCACTTCTTTTAATCCCAAAATACATATAAAACAATTTGCATCAAAATTGAAAGACCCATACCAACTGTCAGATTGAAATTTCCCTTCTTTTTTAAATGAAAACTGATAAGGAGAACAGCTATTTATAGATGCAGTGGCAAATTTAAGGTAACGTGTCATAGTTGGATCAATGCAATGCTGCAGCTCGAGTCTCATTGGTATAGGAATCGAGGTAGATACAGCATACACTGTACTAACAAGAATTGTATTTTCTGGAAATGCAAACTTTCCACCTGCAAGTGGAGTCACATGTACTGCTAGGTGAGCTCCCATTGATGACAAATATTTCTTAGGAAAGTTAATCCTTATTCCATATTCTTCCCAATTTATCAATTGACGATCAACAGGAAATACTATATCCTTTATTCCACATACATCTTTTAGATCATGCATTTTATCTATAACATGTACAATGTTCATTATTATAATCATTAGCAGCTTCCTTACCTGAATGCTTGTTGTGCATTTGGTAAATAACATCATTACTTTCAGTACTTTCTAATAAAAAGACAATCAGCTCTTGCTAATAAAGAAAAGAAAACACTCACCTAATTGGTGTAATATAGAGGTAGCAATATCTGTTAGTGTACGATGTTGTTGGTTTTTTAATACATGACATACATCAATAAGATACTGCTCTGGATTATCAGAGGATTCCAACTGTTGTTCAATGATGTTTATAAGGTTGGCAGCTTTAGTATAATTATCAACTGCTGCTACAAGCATCTCTCGTCTAAACAGTTTTGGTACTAATTTTGCAGCATGAAGCTCGTTTGTTATTCTAAAAAGTTTCTCACAAATACTATTTGCAAGTTTACTAGAATGAGTTCTTAATATAGCTTTCAAATCAACTAAAGTAGATAATGAAGTGGCATGTACTATGCATGTCTGTATATTTACCTGATGCAATACTAGTAGATTTCTTTACAGAAACTGATGACAATATCACTGGTGTACAAGTTGGAGTATCATCTTTTTAATAGGAAGTAAATAATGATTAAACTTCAAACTATATTTACCTGATGTAGTGTCACTAATTGTTGTTTCCATATTATCATCATCTTCTTCAGTAAACAATTTCATTTGATGTTCAATATCTTTAGCTAGTTCATTCTCTTTACATTGTTTCAGAGCATTAATGACATCTCTCCATGATGCTGTAGGATTAACTTGTAACCATCCCTTATGTAAAGCCTCCATCCTGAGGTAAGAGCTTCCTTTCCCTTTAATTATATCAACATCAAGTTGTGTTATCCCACCAGGAAGACAAAGAGCAAATAGTTCCCAATCAACAAGTGGCTCTAAATGTTTTGCAAATAAAATACAAGATGGTTGATCATCAATCATAGGACCAGGATTAAGTTCAACATCTCCTGATAAGAGGAGGAGCATACGTAGACAAACAATCAAATAGAGATCATTGTAAATCAGGTTAGAACTGCTGCCTCTAGGTAAGACTGCTGACTGGAGGTAATTTGTATCAGTAACAGTAACACCAGTAGTACACTGTACTTGGTAGCAGTTACCTAATAATAAAATACCAGTAAATATACAAGTACAAAGTTGCAATTGTTGTTTACCTGTTGGAGGAATCATCAAGATGTGTCTCAATAAAGAGAGAGAGAGAAAGACGAGGAGGAGGAAAGCATTAATAAGAGACAGAGCTGCTGGCAGTTTAGATGTCTTCTCTCCTAATCTAGTACTGCCTGACTTGCTGTCTACTGCAGCTTTGAATGAGTGAGAGTGGTGGCCATTAGCTGGTCTACTGGAGGCAGCTTGACAGTAGTTCCACAGTCCAATACTTGCTCTCCATTGAGAGACATCAACCATTGTCACTTACTTTATGCACTGAACGGTAAATTACAAAGTTTACAAACTGAGCTAAGAATGTGGGAGTATTTGTGTGCTCCTAGCTGACTCCACATCATTCTTTTGTCATAACATAGTGTACCAGTGAGTGATCACGAATAAAGTCATATCACACATATCGTAGTAGTTCTTGTTTGTATAACTTACCGTTATACATACCATTATATATACTTACTTATTTCCTGTTCAAAGGAACGACCACTGCAATAATTCAAATTCAGTGTACCAAGTCCAAATATCTCTTCAATGTTATATACTGTGCTGTGGTTATAACTTGTACTAATACATTTATTAGGCCAAGAGTTACTTTTACAGAATTATAGGAATAGTAACTAACATGATGAACTCCTTCCAACTATGGTTAACTGTTATTGTTACTAAAGATGCATCATCATAGTAAATGGGTGCAGTCAACAAGTTGTATCAGCAACAAATAACAATTATTAATTTATAAATATACAATAATAATAAACATTATGGTATACTATTCTAGTTACTGTTTTGTAACATGATTGTGTTCCCATTCTCTTCTCTCTATTAACTCTCTCTTTATCTCTGACTCAAAATTATCTCTCTGTTACCATGACAACATATGTGAATGGACTGGAGGAGATGAAGTACTGTATAGCGGAAAATTTTGAAGTGAATAAAATTTGGGAAATTGCTAAATTTTGGTGATTGGCAGGTTTTAATTTGGCAAATTTTTTGGCCACATTCCATTGAGCATGTGCATAATGGCTAAAAATAATGGATTTTAATTTTGGTGATGGCTATCAAAACGCCAAATTTAATTTCCCCCAAAATTTCCAACTATACAATACTAGAAAATGAAAGAAATAAAAAGTAAATTTTATATAATAGTATCATCATTTCATGTACATACCATACCATACATGTCCATGTATATACAGTTACATGTATCTATTTCCTTGTATCTACTTTCTCCCTCTCTCTCCCTTTCATTCATTTAACCTCCACCCTCTCTCTCCCATCTCACCTATTATCAATTCCATTATACAACTACCAATAGATTTTTTCATTATTCATTATCTACATCAATACATAATGATTAGTAGGCGACAATAATGAGGAGATTGAGTTTATCACTGGTGCTGTAGTATTAACACCAGAAGTATCAGTTAATGACGATGACAATAATGACGGTGTGATTAATGAGGTTGAGGTTGTATTTCTTTGATTTAATGTTATGTACTATGCAGTCACCCTGAGTGAGAGAGAGAGAGAGAGAGAGAGAGAGAGAGAGAGTGAGTAATAAATGTGTAACTAGGGAAGCATATAAGGTTGAATGTGCATGCTAAGTATGTTTTTATAGCACATTCCTGCTGTATTAAGTGAATTTATGTGGGAATTCTTTCTAATAGAAATAACTGCTGTACCTTGTTTCTTAGATATTTATAGGCCATTAAATATTTCAATAGCTTTAGATCTGTCAGTACAATTAATGGCCCAACAGTCCAACATAAGATCGTATATCTCCTAATATAATAAATAGATACAGGCCCACTCATTATACATACTGATGATACATAATGACTGTATTGTAATATAACATTAAAGAATGAACCAGTAGTAGGAGTGAAGTCAATAGTAATAGTAATATAGTATAACCTCCTCCTATTGTGGACACTCTAAAATAAGGACACCTGTATAATCAGGACAGGTACATGTGGTATCAGTCCCAATACCATATAAATGTCTATTAACAAGAACATAAAGGGTTACTTGGTATTAATGAACCTCTGAAATAAGGACAGGCTCATAATCAGGAGCTAGGGTATTATTGGGTCCCAAGGTGTCCAGAATAGATATATATAACACCATATGAATACCTTAATCCTCCATACAATATACATGTACTGTAGCATCCTCTTATTACACTAGTTGACAAGCATAGTCCCTACCTTAAGTATATCCCCTTCCTTTATTAATGTCATCATTAATTACTAGTATATAGTCTGGCCCAGTCCAGACTAAAGTACATTAAATAATGTAATTTTTATTAATAATGAGAAAAGTGCAATACTGTATAGTGCTTGAGAAGCAATACTTTGCCAGTTTTAATGGATTAGCATACAACCATGAAATTAAAGCTCTTCCTAATATTCATGCAATTGGATACTCTATTTAGATGTTACATGTACAATGTACTGCACATGCACGTGTACATATTTTGTATTATCATTATTACTATAAAATAATGGAATAATAATGGAATAATGGAGACTTCTTGTTGGGTAATTTTTTCATTTTCACAGCAGGGCAATTTTTTCTATTTTTGATGATGTTTTTTTACAGTAAAGTAATGCTCAGTATTTATTTATTTCTTATTTTTATTATAAATCATTCATTGTTGTATTGTATATTATGTTGTATTGTTTATGAGCATTAATAGTTTGTGTACTTGTTTCTGCTCCACTTTTTATTGAAATGAGATTTCTTTTACATGCCATAGCTTTTATACATTAACTTTTATTGAATGTGTTTATATGCATTGATATTACTTATTATTAGTATTTTAGTACCTGTGCTTTTTTAAATTTATTATTATAATTACCGTGTCTATTGCTAAAACTAATAGTAGTATAATGTATTTGCTGCTTTATATAATTTTTTATGCTGTTAATAAAAATTTTTAATGTTTCTTTAAAAATGTCCATCATTTTAAGAACATTGCTCCAGTCAACATCAGCTTATTACAATTTACACTGTTAGAGTTACAAGTTGAATGACACTATCTAGTAGTGCATACTTATAACATTATTATTTTTGATAATTGTAAACGTCCATAGTTTTATTTCAATAATCACTCTGAATTATAATAATAATAATAATAATAATAATAATGATAATAATAATAATAATAATAATAATAATAATAATAATAATAATAATAATAATATAGTTTTCTTCATTTAAGTTTACTTCCATAGGGAAAAAATTAAAATGAATGCGTGTGCATTATAATAATATAATACAAGATGATATTTCCAAAATGAAAATATGTGTGTGCATTATAACAATAATAATATTTCCAAAATGAAAATGGGTATAAGAAATAATAATAATAAAATAATAATAATATATAAACAACAATAATACAATGAGAGAGAAAGAAGAAAAGAAATGAGTACGAAATATTTAGAACAGAGGACAAAATATTTTGGAATGGAATTGACAATTGATAAGTAAATAGAAGTGGTATAGTCATAGTTAACAAAAAGAGAGGCAGCTCTAACAATAGAGAATGTACTGCATTGGCTGTCGTGACTCTGCAAATTATTCAGCCTCCTCTTCCACTGAATGCTATCATAAAAATATCATGAGATAATTTTTAATTTAAACAATAGTAGTTATTAATTAACATCAACATAATGCACACACTAGTACTGTGAAGTACAAATTGTAACAGTATCAACAATATGCCGACACCTGTAGAATTTTATTTCAATTACATTTTGTGGTAGAGTAGATGTATCATATCCCGACTCATTCTGCTTGATTCCATTAAGAATATCATGAGGTAATGGTTTATAAGTGTCTACTACTAATCGTTTAACTTCAGTTCCACACTTTGCAAAAAATACTTTAGGAAGTTTTGGTTTGAAATGATCAAAATTTCCTTTATGAAATGCAAGAAATATGAAGTAATCTGCAGTATCACCAAAAAGACCACTTGATATGTTTCCAACCATCGCTACTACTATTACTATAGTAGTAGGATTGAAGTGAATAGTAATAGTAAAGGCTGGTTCACAATATTACGCTAGTCCTGACGTTACGTTGACGCTGGAATCAAATCTGGATCGATTCCAGCGGAAAGCATGCATCAAAAGGTCAAATCGCCCACACTTTTGATTAAAAATTGATGTTACGTTGGCCTAGTGTCATAATTGTGAACCAGGCCTAATACAGTATAACCTACTCCTATTGTGGACACTCTAAAATAAGGACACCTCTGTAATCAAATTAGGTAGTATCAGTCCCAATACAATAGTTATGTGCATTAATGAACCTCTGAAATAAGGACAGGTTCATAATCAGGAAGGTATTATTCGGTCCCAAGGTGTCTGGAATGGACAGGTATACTACCATATTAATACCTTTATCCTCCAACAATGCACTGTAGTATCCTCTTACTACACTAGTGCACAAGTATAGTCAGGACTACCTCCCCTAGCTCCCTTTCGTAATATCATCATTATAATTACTAGTACATATAATGTACTCTATATAATGTACTCTAGATTATCATTAGTCTTTTACTTGTGGTGTTCCTTGAGGTCTTCTCAATACATTATCAGTCTGTACATATTTAATCACTTCTTCATTGCTCATTCCATAGTAAGGTTGAATACCATATGAGAATATCTCTTACAGTACTACACTACATTGTATAGGACCATACGTCACTGATGTCTATTGTGAATTTACACAACATAATAGCTTCAGGAGGCATCAACCTAATGGGTAGCAACTCTGACTTACCTAGCCTGCAGTGGTAATAATACTGTACTCAACAATATGTATCAGAAAAGGGATGGGTGACAAAATTCACAAAACCATAGGCTATACCGGTATATACATGTATATCTAGCCTTGGGAAATTTTCACATTTGTAGCGCTTTTTTAAGATGGCTGTAACTTTAAAAATTGAAGTCGGAATCAGCTCAAACTTTCTACATAGCATAAGGACATCAATATGTGGCAGATAATGTAATAAAAATTTTGAATAATTTCCGAACCATTTTTTAATTTGGTAATTCTTACAAACTCATAAACTTGTAAAATTGAAATCGGAATCAGCTCAGATATGTACATGTATGTATCAAAAAACGTAATAAAAATTTGAGGTGATTTCATAGCTAACTTTTCAAAAAAACCTTGGGTATTTTAATTTTGTCTATTTCTGAAAAAGACTATAATTTAAAAAATTGAAATCAAAATTGGCTCAAACTTTCTACACAGCATGAGGACATCAACATGTAGCAGAAGATGAAATTAAAATCAGGGTGAATTTGGAGCCACTTTTTAGAAAAACTATGGCTGTAGCCTTGAAAAATCGGCAATTAAAAAAGGCGATGACTTTAAAAATTAAATTTGGAATCAGCTAAAACTCTCTACACAGCATAAGAACAAATTAGAACATAAATATGTATTAGAAAATGATATTAAAATTGGGGGAGAAAAAATTTTCTACTATTCAAATTCGACTCAAAGGACAGGCAATTTGTACAGGCAATTTTTGAACAACTTTAAAAATTAATTGTAATATACATGTACATGTACATGTACAGTAGGATGACTATTACTGTTAATACTCACTCCTCCTCTTCAAAGTCTCTCTCCTTCTCCTCTCTCTTCCCCTCACGTGAGGTCCCTCATCTATCCTGTCTCCTTGATGACTGCCCCAGAGAAGAACGAGATCTCCTACATGGGAGAGTCCTCCTACAATGACGAGGTTATCATCATGGTGACCGTGAGCAAGGACTGTGTCTATAGGGGAACGAGACCTTCTCCTGGTAGGACTGGTTGGTCTCCTAGTAGAGAGAGGGGATCATCCCTTCTCCTTCTTGAAACTGATCTGCTCCTCCTACAAGTACATTTAGTCTGGCCCAGTCCAGACTAAAGTACATTAAATAAAGTTATTTTAATTAATAATGAGAAAAGTGCAATACTGTATAGTGCTTGAGAACCAAAACTTAGCCAGTTTTCATGGATTAGCATGCAACCATGAAATTAAAGCTCTTCAAAATATTCATTCAATTGGATACTCTATTTACATATTACATGTACAATGTACTGCACATGTACATGTACATATTTTGTATTATCATTATTACTAGTATAGCATTATTTGTATAATTATCATTATACATTACTTCTTCTTAGTTGAGTTTGATCTCTTATTCTCCATTGATCTACTCCTCCTCCTCCTACCAGGGGAGGTCCTATCATAATCTCTCCTCCCTCCTCCTCTCTCTCCTTCAAGTAGAATGAGATCATCTTGATTGGGGAATGGGGAACGTTCCTGTGGTCACTATCACCTCCTACACGTAGGTGATATCCCTGGTGATGGCCATCTATGAAATACAATGCACATGTACTTTCAATCTCCTTGGTGGCTTCAATCATGGAAAGTGAGATATTTGTCACAGGAAACAAAAACGCCTTCTCCTCTCAGGCGAGCATGATGGCTGCTATGGTGACCATCTCTATGATGACCGCTTGTTTGACAAAGACAAGACTTTTCTCTTGGGACACCTAATTCTGTGCCAGATATATATTTTCCACAGATACAAAATCTACATTTACATAAAAGCAATGGCAGTGTAAGATACCAAATTTACCCAGCGGTTCTGCACTCTCTTTCAACCCTTCCTCTGCCACACTTCGAAATGTAGCATTACTTGTAATAGTTCTGACTGGTCTAGCCATAATCTATAAGAAAACATGAAAAAGTGTAATGTTTGTTTAGTGACCTCCAAGGAATGATGAGAAATCGGTGGAGTCATTTAGCAGTGAGGAGTGGCCATTCTGAGAGGACTCGTTCTTATCTCTTTTAGTTGAGTGAGTCTTATGACAGTCAGTATCTTCCTCAATGGATCTTCTGTGATGATTCTTGTGTTTGTGTTTTTAAGTTTTTTGTGTTTGTGCTTCTTTTTTGGAATCAATAACGTCTAAAGAAATACTAGGATAGAAAAATAACATTAAAAATAATAATAACGACTAATTATGCATGTGCTAATGATATACATGTACTGTAACTCTACAAGTGTACATGACTACATGTAAATGTACAGGGTACAATGTAGGATAATGAGGATAAATACACATGTATATGTACATGTACTGGGATAGGATTACTATTAAAATATACTATTACCTAATTACATCTACAATGTACATGTAATACATGTAAAGGGTAGGATAATATTTAAAATAATAGTACTACTACTAATAATAATGCTGATACTACACACGTACAATGTACAAATATTGATGTTAATTTGGCAAATCCCTTTAGGCTAATACATGTATTTTCAAAAGGAGCTCACTTTACTTCATCAACTCTTCTAGCTACATGCACATGTACGAGACCAACATGTACAATACCACACCCACAAACAATACAATTAAATGTACCAACAATTATAAAACATTACCGTCATTATTCATAATCAATGTCCTTACTTTGTCTCATTCTCTATATCATTTGATAGTCCATTATTCTTCTCTTTGTCCTCTTCAAAGTTGAGTATAATTATCCTGTTGATTACAGCAAGAGTACACACTCCTAAAGTATTGATAATAGTTAATTAGTGGGAGCTAGTTTCCTGATTCATTACAACTAAATCATACCAGTATATTTTTTCTGATACAAATACATGTACTTATGTTGTACAGAAAGTTTGAGCTGATTCTGATCATATTTGGTTTTTCATCAATTTTAAATTCTTAATAAATTAGGCCAAAGCCTCTGTACTACCGTATAACGCTTTAATTTGGTGGAGTTTTATTTTGGCAATTGGCAGTTTAGAAGCAGAATCACCAATATTAAAACTGCTGATCATTAATGCGCATGCTCAGTAATGCATGTGTACATAAAAATCGCCAAATTAAAAACCACAAATTACAATTTTACAGCAAAAGCGCCACCAAAATAAAGTGTTATACGGTATATAGTATAGGGTTGTTGGCCTAACATTGCCAAAATGGGTAGGAGATACTTTTTATAATTTTTCTTGATACATACAAGTATATGTATATACATGTACATGTACATGTACATGTCCTTATTCTGCGCATCAAGTTTGAGTTGATTCAAAACAAAATAGGGATTTCTTATGAATTTTTATAGTTGCTCCAAATGCAATGTACAGTATTGCAGTGCTTACATGTATCAGCTCATAAAGCATGTTATTTAACTATTAATTTGCTTTGTGAATCAAGCATGATGAATTATTATACAGATTATGTTGTTCAGACAAAATTGGTTAAGCGATGTAGAGTTTGATTGAACAATTGAACAAAATGGTCAAAAACTGTCCAATGTCTGACTGTTATTTCAGGCTCACTTTATCAAAATTGATACTGAAAAAGTTGGCAGAGTTTGATTTTGGAGATTGGCATATTAATAATGAAATTGCCTAAATTAAATTTTGTCAATTTTGCTGTATTCCAATGCTACATGGCTGCAAAATTACTATCAATGTGCATAATAAAATTTGGGGGTGATTTTGGAACAAAAACATGCATGCTTGGCCACATATGGTAGGTTGCTTTTCCCTCCAAAACTTGGTACTTTAAAAATTAGTAGCAACAATTAGAATCAGCTACAACTTTTTACACAGCATAAGGACATTACATGCATTTTAATATTAATTAGTAAGCGTGTCTGTCTATACTCACATCTCGTTCTTTCTCACATACTTCTTGACTTGATCTTGATGTATCTCAATTTTACTACATTACTGAACACTCCCTCACCAGTGTACAATACACCATGTGCCATCTGTCCAACTGTTCACCAATACACACTACTAGTGGAGAGGAAGACAAAAATACTACAAAATTAAGAAATACATGTACATGTACATCTGTGTAAAATAAATAATAACAAGCTTGAGGCTACTCTTAATAATAGAGTTGAGACTGTTACTGATTGGCAGAAGTTGCTAAATATGATACATGCATATACCTATACATTATCACTACCAAATACAATGAAAATACATTGTGTATATGTATATGTAGGTTAATAAACTAACTGTAATATCCTTCAGCATTGTCAGTAAATAATTACTCTTTGATTTCTCTCCAATACCATCAGCAAACAGTGCCTTACGGGACTCTGTAGGAATAAACATGTACATGCATGCATGTACATGTACAAACACCATAAATGGTGGAATGGAAGAGAGGGAACTTTACAAATTGCATGAAGTCAGAATCACCTCAAACTTAATTTCTACATACATGTAGCATAAGGACATAAATATGTAACAAAAAAGTAATAAAAATTTGAGGTGATTTTGGGGCCATTTTTTGGAAAAAACATGGGTACATTATAATTACAAGGTATTTTTTTAATGGCTAAACATAAAAATGGCCATAACTTCTAGACGGAGTCAGTTCAATTTATTTATTTGTTCACAAAACACTTGATAAGTATCATTAATAAAAAATAACCTTTACAAATAAATATTACGCAATCATTAGTGGGTATGGTTTCTCACTTGAAGTGGGTGCCAGGAACACTCCCACCCGTTCACACAAGGAGTGGCAGTTGATATCAAGTCATGTGACCTATCACGTGATCCTCCCTGTACTGACATGATCCAATACCTATAGAATGAGACTATCATAGATTTAGATCTATGCTCAAATTCAATATGCCTTTATCAGTTACCATGCCACATTGCCAATTGATTCAATACGAGTATATAAGGTACTGATAAGTACCTAAAAGATCAATAACTGATTGAAGAGTATAAAAAACTAGCAAAAATTATGCTGCCTCAATCTAAACTGACCTCGATCTAAACAGTGATTAGGAGGTGTAGCTAATTAGGTTTGTAGGTGGAGCTTATGGTTCAGGAGCCACGCCTTCTTTGCAACAGCGCTTGTACCGGCTTTGCTTGTACCCCTGGCTTGTACTTTTGACTGTATCTTTTCATTTCTTTATCTTACAAAAGTTGATCATTTATACTGATAGAGGTAAGCATATCATAGTTCATTTTAATTATACTTTACTTATAATTACAAGATGATTGATGTTTCTCAATGGAGAGGAAGTATTGGACTATGGAACTACTGTCAAGCCAGTAGACCAGCAAATGGCCGCCACTCTCACTCATTCAAAGCTGCAGTAGACAGCAAGTCAGGCAGTACTAGATCTACATCAGGAGAGAAGACATCTAAACTGCCAGCAGCTCTGTCTCTTATTGTTTCTCTTCTTTTATCTTTATTAAAATGCATGCATGAAGCTCAATTTTATTCCGCCTTCAACTGGTAAACAAACTAACAGTATAATACATAATATTATCATACAATGTATTTACAATAGGTATAATTACTGCTACTGTTATGATCCACTGCCTCCAGTCATTAGTCTTGTTTATAGCTACTATTGGCAGTAGCTCTGATGTGATTTACTATTTGGTTTTACTTCTCCTCCTCTTATCAGGAGATGTTGAACTCAATCCTGGTCCTATGATTGATGATCAACCTGATATTTTCCTATTACTTCAATGGCTTGAACCACTTGTTGACTGGCAACCATTTGGTCTTCTCTTACCTGGAATAAAACAACAAGATATTACAACGATTGAAGACTTTTCAATAAATGCTGAACAAAGTAAAGGAGCCCTCTTTTCTAAATGGCTTAAGAAGAATCCTACAGCAACATGGAGAGATGTACTCAATGCATTAACTAAAAGAGAAGAGATCAATTTATTGCAAACTATTAATGATCAGTTACAAGTACATCAATGTACAGGAGGTATGATCATGCATTTATATCTATTATAATTAAAAATACATAATAGGTAATACTGATGCTCCTACTAGTACTGTACCAGTACCTACTGTATCGTCCTCAGCTTCTGTAATTATTAATGAATCTGTTACTAGTACTACATCAGGTAAACATGCACTTAATACAACAATTATTAACTGATACACTATACTGTAGGTAACGGACGAAAAGATATACTACAGAGTCATTCATATAAATTAGTTCATGCTATTAGTGTGAATCTATGCAATGTAACTGATGCACTGTATGCTAAAGAACTGATACCACAACAAACTAAAGACGAGGTGCATGTATTAGGATTAACAAATAATGAGAAATCTAGTAAACTTGTGAATGTCATTGAGCAACAGTTGGAATCCTCTCTTAATCCAGAGCAGTATCTTATTGATATATGCCATGTATTAATAAACCAAAAACATCGCTCACTAACAGATATTGCTACCTCTATATTACACCAGTTAGGTGAGTATGTGTGTGTGTGTGTAAATTATTAGTGATCTCAATACATTAGGTCGGTCTATACCTGATAATGTCATTTCACATACTGTACTACCATCACCAGTTGATGATTTATTCAATACACCAGTTACTAATATGAGAGGTAATAAATTATTTGCTGCAAATACATGTACATGTATCTTGATCAATAGGTCAGTCTGATGTAGTTAAACTCATTAGTTCAATACCTGATGATGTACAAGGATATGCTGACAATATGAGACAACACTACAAACACCAACCTATTGTTGCTACAGACTGGCCACCAAGAATTGGAAAAGATTTTTTTGGAAGACTTGCACTTGTAGAAAAACAAGATTACAGCACACAAGCAGGATCAGCTTGGCATCTACTTAGAGGAAAAGTTGATGAAACAGTTAAACTAACTGAAAACAAAGAGATAAGTGTTGAAGATGTCCTCCAACCCACAGATAGTTCTCTGTCTCTCAGAGTAGTAATAGACGGTCCTCCTGGTATTGGCAAGACAACACTCTGTCGTAAACTGTTAAATATGTGGTCTAATGGACCACTTGTACATCAACAGTATGACTTGGTACTTTACTGTCCTTTAAGGAATAGCAAGATAGCTACAGCTACTACACTAGCTGACCTGTTTGAGTATAGACGTTATGAAGTTCTCAAGGTAGCTGAATGGTTTGAGAAGGGAAATGGAGAAGGATTACTGATAATCTTTGATGGTTGGGATGAACTAAGTGAACAGCTCAGACAGTCTTCTTTAGTTGTTAGCATCATTTATAGAAAACAGTTAGACCAATGTTCCGTAATTACTACCTCTCGTAGCTATGCCTCCTCTTTACTTTTGAAAATGGATACTCTCAGTAGACATGTTCAGGTCATTGGGTTTTTTGAGAAAGAAATATCAACAGTAATTATACAAACACTTCAAAAAGATACAAAACTAGCACAAGAACTCATGAATAAGGTAAGAGAAGATGATGACAAATACAAAGTATTCACAACTACTCAAAGCAGTAAGGACTCACAACTAGCAGTGAAACTTATTAATGATCTTAAAGTACGAAATGATGTCCAATCATTGTGTTATGTACCACTAGTCTGTTCCATGGTCATCTTAGTTTATTGTAAGGAAGGAGGACACTTACTAACAACACTCACTCAACTGTATGAGAACTTTATCCTACAAACTATCAGAAGACATATTAATAGACGTGGTATTGACCCACATACTTTAGGTAGTCTTTCTTCATTACCATCACAATTAGCTAAACCTTTACAAGAGATATGTCAATTAGCTTATACTAACCTAGCTAATACTAGTATGACATTTTCATTACATCAATTACAGTCACTGAGTGAGGCAGTCAAAGAAGACTATCTTGGTTTAATCACAGAGTTTGTAGAATATGATGAGAAGAAGTATCAGTTCCTTCACTTGAGTATACAGGAATTTCTAGCTGCATGGTGGATAGCTAAGCATGAGAAGAAGACAGAGGAAGTGTTTATGGATCACTTTGATGATGATCACTTTCGAATGTGTCTAAGGTTTGTGGCAGGTCTAACTCACCTTGAACATGAGAGCTATCAACAGTATTTTAATATACAACATCTTGACTTACAGTGCGAGAAGAAACCATTGTTTAAGACTTTTCATCTCTGTTACTTTTATCAGAATCCTGAAATTAGAGTAGCAAAAGATGATCAAACTTGTTCTTGTTATCTTCCCAGACTTTCCCCGATTCTTTTTCAACTCCTGTATGAATCACAAAACACAACTTTATGTCAAGTATTAGCACAATCCATCAATAACCACTCGCTGTGTCTTTTTAAAGTAGTGCATTTTTCATCGTTTTTTGACTGGTTGTGTTTTAGCTATTTTATCAACAATTCCAACACAACATGGAGTCACTTGCACTTCCCGGAACTTTTACTTCAGCTGCTTCAGCTTCAGCCATCTGCAGTCTTCTCTACTCTAGTCTACAATTTGCTACAAACCCAGTTTAAGAGATTAGAGGCAAACTTTTTTGTAGACATTGATAAAGCAATGCATAACATATTACAACCATCACTTCTATACAATATTCAGGAGTGCTACTGTGAATTAAAACCAGGTAAATATGTTCCTTGTCTTGTATTGTTACAGTTCCTCGATCTTCCTCAATTGAAGATACTGCACTTAATAATGAGTTGTCCTACAGCCATAGATCTATCAACAGCAGGCAATACTAACTACATGTGCACTAAACTTGAGAAATGTATACAAATGAATTCATCACTACAAGAAATGAAGATTGAATTTATGAGAATAACAAGTACAAGTACCATTATCAGTGTCATTAAAGGAGTAACAAAAAATGAAACAATAACATCACTAACGCTAAATGTAACTCTAAATATCGTTCCAAAATTATTACTAAATGCTTTAGACATATTTTGTCATCCTCATCCTCTACTCAATGGAGTAATAGAGCAGTTACTAAAGGACAACAACACATTACAAGCTCTTTCACTGAACATACCTGATGAACTCCTACCATCATCACTGAATATAGTAGAGGTGAACACACCACTGACTGCTTTAAAAATAGGAGAAAGATGGTTGAGTAGTAAACTGATGACATCACTCCTTCCATGTATCAAAGGGTTACAGTGTCTGACACTGCCTAAACCATACCCACCAAATATTTTATTTCTCTCTCATCCCAGTCTACATGCACTCACTTTATCACTAAACACAGCTGAGAGTGCTAGTGAACTATTTATTATTCTACAAACCAATACTACACTTAAAGCTCTGAGTGTGGAGATAAAGGAGGATAGTGTATATACCAACAATATGGGTATTAATTTACAGGACATGTTAACACAAAACAAAACACTAAAATACCTTCAGATTAAAGGCTTCAAAAAATTAAATAAAATTCTTATCAATAGTATTTACATTCCCAGTTCATTCATGTCCTTCCTAACAACTGGTGTCAGACACAACACCAGTCTACAGCAGTTGAGTGTATCCATTCCACTGAATGAAGAGATACAAACATTCACCAATGTTATTTCTCAAAAGAACAATCTTAAAGAACTTAAAATGATCTTCACACTAGATCCATTGTACAGTAACTGTAGTGAGGAAGAGAAGAAAGAAATGAAGACTTCATTGTTTTATGAACACTTACTACCTGCTGTTACTAACATGCTACAGACACATACAAATATCAGGTTACTGAAGATAGAGTCATTAGAGTGTCAAGAAATTAATCAAAAGTTATCTCAACCTAACTTGATAGAACTAGTGCAAAATTTATATGAAACTATCTTTGTCCATCCATCACTTGAATATATTGGGATTAATGCTGAAGACACATTTCTTTTTAAGGATCAAATGAAGATTTTAATTGATAAACACAGAAAAGAGCAGCCACACAAACCACTACCTGTGGTGAATTTAAAGAAAAGACATGTAACTGAATGCATAATTATTTAATATAATTGCAACAAAAATAATAAACACAAAATACATTACACTAAAAACTAATTACAGAGTGTTAGCGAGTTTATTATTAACTTGTAAAATTAATTAATTACTATTAGTACATTCAATTGATTGAAAGATAGCAAGTGTTCATAGGCCTAAGTGTGGAAACAAAGGAAGGTACATGCATAAGCATAGCTGAGACATTGGAAATTTTAAAATTCTATGAATATAAATGAAGCCACCAGCCTAGCTTCCCATGAAAGGAGTAACTATGAAGTATAAAAGTATATAACACAATAAAAATAAAAACAATGAAAAAAGACACATGTAGCTTCAACAATAGTTAAAAACGCAACATTAAATTAAAATTTATGAAAAAATAATTATACTATTTGTTCCAGCCATATCTATGAACCATTCTTTCAAAAGCTTGTCTGGCTTCACTCTCAGAATAGTCCCCACTAGATGAGAGATCAAGACGAGCATTTGAATCCGACATGATTTCAGCTCTAACTTGAGCTAATATACTCTGAAACAAAAAAGGAAAATGTTCAAATTGTCAAGGTTGGGAAAATGTGTTTATTAATACTAACAAGTATAATAAAGAGAAATATTGAGTTAAAGCTCCATGGAAGTATCGAAATTCATATGTCTGTCCATATTTTGTCAGTATGTTATACATGTACATTTAATTACATGTATGACATCAAAATTTACATGTACATGTCACTTTATTCTTCACAGCACTGTATAATTGGCAAACATAATACTGTACAAGATGATTTATTGACAAGAAATTAATATTGGTGATTGGCAGCTTTATGAAGAAATCACCAATGTAAAATCAGCCATTTTGTTTCAATCTGAGCATGCTCAGTGGCACATGGCACAAAATCGACAATATAAAATTCACCAATTAACTTTCTACAGGCTAATTCGCTTAACAAATTTGGCTTAACACATTACAGCATAAAAAGAAGGTACATGTAGTAGTAATTATTAAACAAAAAGAAGCTACATTACAGTGTATATGTACAACAATAATGAGTAATACATGTACCTCTATATCATTAGATGGAGACCAACCTGACCTTGTTAACATCTGCATACATATACTACCACCAATAGTAACATGACCTGTAATAGGTTATAAAGAAGTAATACATGTAATGTAGATGCATATACATTACATGTACATGCATAAAATACTACATATACATGTGTACATGTACATGTATATCATAATTACCATTTCATTACTACATGTACATGTAAATGTATATCAGTGATATTTTCTTCAAATTTTAAAGCAACTTAAAAGGAAACTTAATCCTTAATCTTGATTAGAATCAGCTAAAACTGAAAGAATATGTAAAAAACCAAAAAGTGATATCTCTTACACGTACATGTATATGTTTTTTTTGTGAAGAAATTGGCACACCATCTACATGTGTGTACATCTACTACACCACATGAAATATATAGTATGTACATGTACATAACCAATAATAAGTACATTTGTACATGTATAAGTACATGCATACTGTATTACTATACTACCATATACACTGTAGCAAGAAAGTTTCATGGCAAAAAACTTTCATGATTTGGTGGCTCACAGTTTATTCGTGGTTTTTGTTTTCGTGGATCATCAGTGCAGCTTCCACGCCTTTCATTAACCTGCAAATATTTCGTGGTTTTTAATTTCGTGGTGTCATTCCAAACCACAAAAACCATGAAAGTTTTTGGCCATGAAACTTTCCAGCTACATTGTATATGGTACTTTACTATGACACATACATGTAATTATTACTACAATCTCACCAGTAAGAAACTGAAACCTGGGTCTTAGTACTCGTACAAAAGGTGGATTCATTGGATAATCCTTTGGAAACTTCATCTCAATATCAATTACAGGCTGCAATGTACCAAAATGACAAAATTGACAAATGATTGTACTATAACTGACTTTTCTATTTCTTCTTTTAGCATATGCCTCTAAATCTTGGTATAGTAGTGATTTTGTATCAAAGTCTGATAATTACACATCCCAAACAAATAAATTGTCCTAAAATAATATATTGCAGGAATATTATTATTATCACTGGTTCATGATAACGTACTCCTCTAGGACAGCCTGAGATACCAAACTTTCCATCTGACTTATTCATGTTCTTTAGATCTAAAAATCATGCCGATAGAATGAAGAATTAAAATACTAATATACATATATGTTCATGTACATGTACATGTATGTGTCAATGTACATGTATACAGATAAAATTGGGCAAACAACCAAAGGCTATTAATACAGCCTTTGGCCTTCAGCCAAATTTTTTTCCAAAAATGGTTAGTAAAGTATCAAAAACTTTTCTGATACATATACATGTCCTTATGTTACTTTTCAAATTTGAGTTGATTCTGATCCAGTTCGGATTTTTTAATAAATTTTAAAAGTTGCTCAAAAATCAGGCCAATGAACAAAGGCTATTGGCCTGATTTCGTCAAAAATGGCTAGGAGAGAATTCTCCATTTTCATTATTTTTTTCCGATACACATACATATACATGTTCTGATGTTATTTTTCAAATTTGATTTGATTGTAATCAAGTTCAGATTTTTAATAAATTTTTTAAGTTGCTCATAAATTGACCAAACTAAGGCTGTACATGCACATGTAATGTAGCCTTTGGTATTCAGCCAAATTTCATCAAAAATTGGTAGAAGAGAATTCTCCATTTATATATTTCTGTCTGATATATACACACGTCCGTGTATCAACTTGAGCTGATTCCAATCAAATTTGATTTTTATAAATTTTCAAAGTTGCCCGGAATGCCATGTGCTGTATTGTAGTGATTTTAGCTCATGAAGCTTATACTGTCTAGCTCACTTAGCATGTTTTGTGGGAACCCTAAGTATCAGTACTGCACTCCTGTTAGACAATAAACTAAAATTTGTTTTTATCAATAATATCAAGAGCAACAAAGCTACACATATAACTGAGTTATGACTCAATAAATGGTCTAGAGCATTAAAAGTACATCTTAATACAAGCAAGAGTACATGATGGGGCAACCCCCAATCAAGTACTCTTGATACAAGTACATTTACAAAATGTGCATGTACATGTAGATGTACATTTGTATCACCATATGTGTACATACACTGTACATTGTAGCATGTATTACTTACACACATATTGTCATACATGTACATGTAGATTAATAACCTGCTAGTAATCTGTGTACAGCTCCTGGACTACCATCCCCAGTGAAAAAGTCATCAGCTGATACTTCCTGTTCATCTTCATTCCTATAGACAGGAGAAAATAATTATAGCTTTAAATCTCAGTTAAAAGGTAGAGTACATGCAAATTTAACAAGAAATCCAATTACATAAACTGTACTAGTTATACATGCACATTTACAGTGTACGTGTAGACTTAATGGTACTCTAGACTAGAGGAAAGAAAAGGCGCTGACACCCTCAAAGAAATAATCTGCAAACACAGGGGTGGGTGTAGCCTCACCCTCAATGTGTTTGTGTAGAAATTTTACCTGAATTCCAAAATTGGATTTTTATGATTTTAAAAGTTGCTCATAAATTAGACAAGTATTACATGCATATACAATGTACATGTACATTAATACACTCTTACTCCCGCCTCATACAATCCCCTTTCTCTATCTCTTACTGTTCCTTCTCTTTCACATCATCATCATCATCATTATAATCATCATCATCTAGTCCGTAATAATCATATCCTTCATCATCCTCTCCATCTTCCTCCTCCTCCTCCTCCTCCCCTCCACTGTCACTGGTGGCTGATGCTGACTACAATTTGGTAAAAGAATTAAAAACAATAATTACCACAATTTAATTTTTCCTAGTGGAAATTTTGAAATATACAATAAGTACATGTACATGTGTGTACATGTACATGTATCGTATTTCCTTAAATAAAAGACCGGGCGTCTATTTCCTAAAATGGTATTTGGACCTTGAAAAAATTTTAAAAACTTACATGTAGGACCAGAACGGGATTTGAACCAGTGATCTTAAGCATTTGACTTCAGGAACTTAAGGCAGTATCCACAAGGCTACTGAGTTACATAAAGGCTGGATCTGCGTATTTATCGTTGAATTCTATTGCTACCCTGGTCTTTATTTGCATCCGGCTTTTATTTAAAGAAATACGGTACATCTAGCTAAAGGTGTGACTTGATGAGAATGTACATGTGCATGTACTAAAAGTAAACAATAACAAAAAATAGAAAATTTTCTCTCCTTGTCTTACCCTATTATGTACAGTACATGTACCAGGCACTTCAAATCTTAATGCACATGAACACATTTAAGTACACAACTGTGTATTGTGAATCACTCATACAGTAATTTTTATTTTCATGGTAAAAAATTTTAAAATAAAATACACAATAGTTTAAGACTGGTACTCACTGTTGTCATGCATTCCTTGATTTTCTCTAATACTTGAGTCAGTGTCTTATTGAATGTGAAGTAATCAATATGAGGACTGAAACGCTGAGCAGTGCTAGTATCATCACTCCATACAGTCTGAAATTAGAATAAAATACATTGTGTAAAAAGCAATGTCTAGTTCCTCACTACATTTAAAATTCACAAATTCCAAATTATCATGTACATTAATTTTGTAGCAAGCACAGTATTCACAGTCATAGGCTATACTTGAAACATACATGTGTAGAAAAAATACAGTACATGTACATGTATGTCAAAGTACTTCATACAGACACAGGGTTTCCCACAAAGCAGGCTAAATAAATGAAACAAGACTATTAAGCACCACAATAGTCCATGGCTTTTGGAGCAACTAAAATTCATAAAAAATCTAAACTTAACTGGAATCAGCTCAAACTTCATATACAGCATTAGAAGATGTATGTGTATAAGAAAAAATACAAAAATAAAAAATTTTCTCCTAGCCATTTTTGACTAAATCTAGCCAAAAAACAAAGGCTATAGCTTTTATTAGTTGGCCCAAATTTGAGCAACTTAAAAAATTTATAAAAAATTCAAATTTGATTGGAATCAGCTCAAATTCAATACACATCATAAGGACATGTATATGTATTAGGAAAGATTATAAAAATGAAGAACTCTCTCCTTGTAATTTTCGTCAAAATACCCTGTACAACAGTACAGGGTCTTTGGTATAATTTTGAACATGCAATCCACTGTCAAGAAGCTGCATGAGCACAATGTCAAAATTCTATGGGAAACCCTGTGCAGACACCTCGTATATGTACATGTACATGTACAATGTAGCTTTACTCAATTTTGTAACACCTATAACATAACATCCAACTGTAATTGAAACATATAACTAAGCATATAACACATAAATACATTATCATAAACATATAACTAAAGCTTTATATATCAGCTTTATCAATGCCTAGGGTAGCACAGTCTTACCCAATTATCTTCTTTTCCTTCTGGATCTATTATATAGAAGTCTCCTGCCGGGGTTTGAACATTAAGTCTTTTAGTATTTGTGTCATAGTCTGCATTGCTTCCTTCCATATTACCTTCCAGCCACTTTCTTGCTGTTTGCTCCAGTAAAGACCCAGTCGCCATCTTTGTTTAACTTTTGGGTGGAGTCGGTTTTAAAGGGTTAAAATTTTCAGAAAATGGCGTCTTTTTCTGATGTTCTTATGTTTGTCATTTCGTTGCTGGTGGCGATTGGATTGGTATTTCTTTTTGTGCTGTTTTGTAAGTTTACTATGAAGTATAATGATAATAAACAGACATGTACATGTACCCTAATCTAGCAGTATTTAAAGATTGATTAAAGTTTACAACCAAATGATCTCCTTGTAATGTGTTTATCACAAACCATAATTACTGTTGATTTTAATTCAAATCCCTAAGCCATAATGGGAGTTTAGTGGGGGATTAGTATTTTGTTTCTAATACACTAAATTAAGGGTAAACTGTGATGGAAAATATATAATCAATTTTCATCACTAATTCTGATATGAATTGGATGGATTTTAAAAGTTGCTTCAAAATCAGACCAAAATGCATATAGGGTCATTGGCCAAATTTTGCCAAAATTTTAAAAGAAGAGAATTCTTGATTTTTATATTTTCTGAATGCATACATGTATATGGTGTACTTACATGTATGCTGTGTAGAAACTTTGACCTGATTTTGATCAAAATTATATATTTTATGAATTGTTAAAGTTGCTCGAAAATCAGGCCAAAGTCCCTGTACTTTTGTTGTTCAGAGTCTTTAGCCAAATTTTGCCAAAAATGAAATGAATTGATTTTTTATTTTTATATTTTTCCTGATACATTATACATATACATCTACATGTACTTATGTTGTCTAGAAACTTTAAGCTGATTCCGATCAAAATTAAATTATTTATGAATTTTTTGAAGGTGCTCCAAAGTCAGGTCAAAGTCCCTGTACTATATAGTATAGGGTCATTGGCCAAATTTTGCCAAAAATTAAAAGAAGCGATTTCTTAATTTTTATATTTTTTCTTGATGCATAATATGTGTATTTATGTGTATAGAAAATTTGAGCTGATTCCGATTAAGATTAGATTTTTTAGAAATTTTTTGAAGTTGGTCCAAAATCAGGCCAAAGTTCTTGTAATATCCTTGACCAATACCGTATTCCATATACCTTATGCTGTAGCTATAATTTTTTGTCGCACAATATTTTATACAGCAATACTGTAAAATCTTGGATGTACATGTATGGTGTACAATTTACATATACAATGTACATATACATGTAAATGCATGCACTTGTATTCACAAGTTAGCATGTGCTAATATAAATGAAGACCTACTTCTTCTTTAAATGCTTAATTTTTACAGTTTGGTTTGCAGTCATACATTTATTACATTTATTAGTACAACTATTAATGATCCTCATTTTATTGTTAGGTTGGGGTGTAGCATGGAAGTTACTATTATCACACTTTGGGCTCATGCGAGCACTAGTGGACTCTAATGAAAAACCATCCACCACTCAAACCCGTCACACAAGAACTCGCCAAACTAAAAGTGACTTTTATATTAACAGTAACACTAGATCACTTCATAATAGATAATGATTACATATTTGAAATTGGATTCTATATTAAGCACACATGTATTTTTTATCATTTTAAGATTGATATTTGTGGAATAGATGCCAGCTATTTTAATGATTAATGTATCAAACCATGAGAGGATCTTATTCTTATAATCTTATGGTTTTTACTATGAAAGAGAAAGAGAGAGAGTGGGATAGTGAATGTTATTACAGTCTGGAGTTACTCTACAACATTTCGGCTTTACATAATAGTAAGGAGTGTGGCGTTGTGGAACAAAAATTGCTTTTCTAAAGCTGATATAGAAAGATATACAATTACGTAAAACCTTTTTATAACATTTGAGATCTCAGAATCAAGTCCACTCAAAAAGGTGAGATATTAAACATAAGATCAGAAAATGTGCCACATTCACTTGTTTATTATCTCATTTTGATGGCAGACAAAAAAGGTCAGATACCAGGAAATACTAGAACAAGTTGGAGGAGAAATTGAAGCCAATGGCTTACATTTGGTCACTGATGCTATTGCTGAGAAAGATAAATTTCGATGTATTGTAATAAAATCTATTGTTGACAGGGAAAATGAAGGCAAAGACAAAAATTGGCAACTTTTTGAAGTTGTCTCGTGTGCAAGATTTGTCCTGTAGTGCTTGAAAGATCATCCTGACCCATTAAAAACAACTAGTATAGGTATAATGTATGTACATGTATCTCATACATGTAAGTGAATGCAAGAGGGTCACCTGAAGAGTACAATTGCAAAGTTGAAATTAAAAAAAAATAATTATGATGATTCGCCAACCAATATGTGGTTTAAACATTAAATAGATTATTTGGCCTACACTGATTGGATGCACACTTAGTGTAGTCCATTACTTAGGTAGATACTTGTGGTATGAGCTTAAAAAGAAAGAGGTGGATTGATAACACTATAGCTATACAAACTATTCACTCCCATTTTACTACTCTTTTCTGGGAAATGTGTACATAACTGTAAACAGGTATATCACATTTCCTCCCCTTTCTATCCCTACAGCAGTACAGCTCTGTTAACTGTCAGGGTTCATTAATAAGTATAATACAGTATTACCAATTTACCACTATTGTCTAGGTGTTATTAGAAATGTACTATTAGGCATTAAAGGTAAGTGCTGGAGAGATGGAAACAGAGAAATGGAAAGAAACAATAGAGAGGAGAATACATGCACTAATGAATAAAGGTCTTATAAATTCAGCAAGAGGATGAGGTGATAAAATGTGATATGGGTATGATAGACCTATTACAAAACAAACCTTACTATGCAATGTACACTATAGCAGTATGATGTATATAGTGCTTCATATGACCTTGTCCAATAGATGAGCTTTTGAACAATATTTGGCCACTTATGAATAATATAATATGTACCACAGAAAATACAGTCAACGGTATATGTAATAGAATGTATATTGTATGCCTATACTAACACAATAACTATATACATGTGAATACTGTATAATATTTGAATATCAAGGAGCCAATGAAAGCATGGGGCCCTAAAATATCTTAATAAGCAAAGATGCATGCATGTACATGTACATGTATGTGTGTACATTATACCATCATCCACAATATTAAATATACTAGGATATATATACAATGTATGTGATAAGAATAAGCCCAGCCTCCAGTGATATCTACATTATACTACACATTGTACACGATTATTATAGATCTACTTCCTGTAGGATGACTACACAGTACTGTCCTTTATGCCAAGATGATTGATGTTTCTCAATGGAGAGCAAGTATTGGACTGTGGAACTACTGTCAAGCTGCCTCCAGTAGACCAGCTAATGGCCACCACTCTCACTCATTCAAAGCTGCAGTAGACAGCAAGTCAGGCAGTACTACATCAGGAGAGAAGACATCTAAACTGCCAGCAGCTCTGTCTCTTATTGCTTTCCTCCTCCTCTTTCTCTCTCTCTCTTTATTAAGACATATCTTGATCACTCCTCCAACAGGTAAACAACTATTGTAACTTTGTACTTGTATATCTACTGGTATTTTATTATTAGGTAACTGCTACCAAGTACAATGTACTACTGATGTTACTTTTACTGATACAAAGTACCTCCAGTCAATAGTCTTACCTGGAGGCAGCAGTTCTAACCCGATTTACAATGATCTCTATTTGATTGTTTGTCTACGACTACACATGCTCCTCCTCTTATCAGGAGATGTTGAACTCAATCCTGGTCCTATGATTGATGACCAACCATCTCGTCAATTATTTGTGAAGTATCTTAAACAACTTGTTGATTGGAAACCATTTGCTCTTTATCTTCCTGGAATAACACAATCTGATGTCAATATAATTGATAAAACAAAAAAAAATGCCAAAGCAGCAATACATCAGATATGGTTACAAGTTAATCCTACAGCATCATGGAGAGATGTCATTAATGCTTTGAAACAATGTAAAGAGAATGAACTAGCTAAAACTATTGAGCATCAAATGATATTGGAATCTACTGAAGGAACAGAAAGTATGGAAGTAATTGACCTAACTGATGAGGCTACATCAGGTAAACATATACACTTAATACAACACTCATTAACTGGTACCCTATACTACACAGGTAAAACTCCAAAGGATATACTACAAAGGCATTCTGATAAACTAGTTCATGCTATTAGTGTGAATCTATGCAATGTAACTGATGCACTGTATGCTAAAGGTCTGATACCACAACAAACTAAAGGGGATATGCATGTATTAGGATTAGCTGAAAATAAAAAAGCTAGCTATCTTGTTCATGTGCTAGAGGAACAGTTGGAAGTGAGTGTTAGTGATCCAGAGCAGTATCTTATTGATGTATGTCATGTATTAATAAACCAACAACAGCATACACTAACAGATATTGCTACCTCTATATTACGCCAGTTACGTAAAACTATACCACACTCTTCTGTGTTAAATGCGTCAATACAAGCAATAGAATATTATAATATATCTAATGACCAAAAGATTCACCAGTTTAAAACAAAAGAGGAAGAAATAGAAACTCAAAACTCATTAAGTGAAATTGAAAAGAACTTTACCTCATTAATGGTAAGAGTCAATAAAACATTTATCAACTTTGTAGAGGAGAATCCAGATTCACTGAGCACTATTAAATTGTGGCTTCAAAACAGTTGTTATATGACTGATCATAAAAACATTGCTACTGAAATAGATAACGCAGAAACTGTCAAAATAATATTTGACATTATCCGCCCTCTTTATGACAGCATTGACTGTGACCTGATAATGGACATGTGTGAAGAATTCATACCAAAGGAACAAGAACTTGCAAATAAACTCAGTACACATCATCAAGTTGTAGAAATATTTTATTCTTCAATACCAATCAAACAGCTGAAAAATGACTTAGAAAATTCATACCAGCCATATTTGGCAAATGACTTAACAAAAATGCCTAAGATCATAATAAAATTACAAAACAGATGGAGTGGAATAAAAATGAAGGGATTGAAGCGATTAATAGAAAAAATGCTGCCACTTGATTTAAAGCAATCAATACTGCAGTACATTGAGATTTTAACTGGCTCAGTAACAATACATTACTATGTCCTTGACTGTACAGCTGATAGTCTAAAGGAATATACTGGAGGAAAGTTACAGTTTATGCGTCTCATTGGTATATTTAGTTTATACATTAATGATCATCCTGTCCATCAAGACGAAGAGAATATGAATTTCACCTTTAGAACTAGCTCTCCTTACATCAGTCAGAGTTGGTAATAATGAAGCAGTAGAGTTTCTTCTTCAACTAAAAGAAGGCAATGTTAATATTCGGAACAATAAAGGATGGACTGCACTAATGATAGCAAGCGCACTTAATTACATTTCAATCATTTACATGTTACTACAAGCTAATGCTAATCCTCACCTGAAATTATCAGATGGATCAAATGCTGTAATGATTGCTAGTTACTATGGAAACTATGAAGTTGTTGAGCTACTGATTAATAAAGGAGTGGATTATATAACTCAACAAGCAGGTGGTTGGAATAATTTCATGTTGGCGTCTCAAAATGGTCACACCAAAATAGTTGAACTGTTGCTGAAAAAAAAAGTTGATCCTTATGTTCCAAACAATAATGGTTGGAATGCTTTAATGTTGGCTTGCCATAATGGTCACACTCAAATAGTTGAACACATGCTGAATTCAAAAGAACAAGCTGTTATCAAGAAAAATATTAATGCTAAAAATGAAAATGGTAGTACTGCTTTAATGATTGCATGTAATACAGAAAAAGAGCACTCTGAAATAGTTCAGTTATTATTAGATGCTGGTGCTGATCCTCATGTTAAAATTAAACATGGAAAAACTGCCTTGGCTAGTGCAATGAATTTAGGACATAAAATTATTGTACATAAATTACTGAAATTTGGAGCTGCTACTACAGATGTTATCAGCGTTGAGCTAAATGAGGCTGGGGTATCGATTGAAATGTCAATAATTCAATTGTGTGTAGGCAAATTAATGAAGGAAAGCCATTGGATTAAGTTTGTGCGATTACGTCCAACATTAGCAAAAATTTTTGCAGATGATTTAGAAATTACGGTTGAACAGTTTGTTGAAGAAGTAAAGCAGTTTATTTCAAAAACTAATGAGGCTGATATAATTGAGATACTCTGTCTACTACTACAGGCTACACCACAATGTGAAGATGATCCTACCAGCCTAGTACTAGCATCTACTATTGGTAATGTACAAGCAGTAGATATGTTACTTAAAGCTGGTTATAATCCTGTCACTTCTTTATCATCAAGCAAATACTTTCAAGCAATAAGTACAATTATGCAACCAGCATCAACATATAAAGAAGCAATGAAGATTTCTTGCCCATCTTTAGTTATTGCATGCATTGAAGGACATTTAGAACTAGTTAAATCATTATTAAGAAAGATTCATGATACAAACCATCAACAAGAAACTGGTGAAACTTTTTTAATGTTTGCATGTGATCACAAGGACATTGTACAAACACTACTACAGAATGGAGGAGATCCTAATATTTGTGATGATGATGGAGACAATGTACTACATTATGTATTACTGTCTAACAGCAGTGAAGATATCATACTTGATCTCATTAAGATTCTATTGTTATGGAATATAAATGTTGATGCACAAAATAACAATGGAATCACTCCACTCATGATTGCCAGAGACAAAAAGTATACTAAAGTACTGCCATTATTATCAAGCAAACGTGATCCTATTCATCCTGACAGCATAGAAAGTTATGGTAGGACAACAAAGTCTTCACTTATGGGAGTTACTGCTGAAAACATCAAGGAAAAATTCAGAAAAGTTGAATATTTAATAGAAACATTTTGCTTTTACGATTTACAACGTTATCAAACACCGACCCTCCCAACCTTGATGGTACATTAATTTCTCCATGCATGCATGAACAATATGCTATTATTATAATTAAACTGATCATTATAATTATAATTATATAATCACTATAATTATTCTCTTTTCCCTTTCCCCTTCCTCTCTTCTTCTCTAGAGCCTTTATTATTATTGTTATTGTTTTATAATAATAATAATAATATTATTATTATAAAAGTACACTTAATGTGTTGTTATTCATTATAGTGATAGTTTATAATTAAAAGAATTCATGTTAATTATTTTTACATAACATTAAATCTACTACATGTATGCTGCATCATTGTGATTGCAGAAACTTTATGAGAAAATGTAATAAAATAAAAAAATTCCAATAGGTATAATCAGTTTTAGTCAGACTAAATCAGTTTTAGTACAATTAATAAATTCACATTTCTTTCCATACCACATTACAGCCAACATTCAACATCTTGGACACATAGAACAGTGTGACATTCCTTGGGCATTGGAACAATAGATCAGCACCATCAATTTGACTACAATGTCAATGATAATACTATGTCAAGACACACAGGACAGGTGAGCTGTTCCTCTACATGTAGCTTGAGTGTGATACCAGAAGATGGTTTGGCTACCATTTCAAAAAATGTGTACATAAATAAGCAAGAACAGAAATTGAAGTAGAAATTGAAGTAGCTAAATGAAGATAGAGCAAGAATGAACGATAAGAAAATGAAGAAGTTGGAATGACCAAGAATACAAAGCAAAGTAGAGTAGGAGAGAAAGTTTCAATAACCAGATGTGACAAAACAAAATGAAGAAAGTGAAAGGAGGAGAGAAAGACAAAGAAGGTCAGCTAGACGCAAAAAGTGGGTGATACCTAAAATGATCAAAAATTTTGTGACTAAAGGAAGTTATGATAGTACATAATGAATACTGGCTTAATTGGCTTTACCAATGCAACAATAGGAAAGGTGAATTTTCAATCATCACATGAAATAATACACCAGCAATTAAAGTAACCTTGCACTTACATTAGTATTGAAGATACATGTATGTAATTAAAAAAAACTGCTTTTAGCATGCTTACAATCTCAGCACATCAACTAAGCTAAGTTACTTCATCTTCTCTTAAAGGACAACACTTCTACCTTACCTTGCTTTAAAATCCTTCAAAATTTAAGAGGATTGTTACAATTTTTTGGTCACCAAACTGACCATTTTATCTTACATACAACATGTTATGTACAGTAAAATGTAATACTATCTAGCTAGAAAATTTCGTGGAGTGAAAACTTAGCACAAATAGAAGTTAATTTTAGTCTCCAATTTGATATGGTTCTATAGAAGCATGCCCTGAGTTAAAATTCCCCCAAAATTTAAGCCTCCAAAACTCTTAGAGTCATTTCGCCAAATTTTAATACTCCAAATTTTCTAGCTTTACCGTAATCATTTACAGTATATTGCTGAACAGTGGTAAATCAGGTACATGTACATACATGTATGCTTTATGTCTGATTGGTCAATTCAAATACAAAACCAAACGCTGCAGTACTTTGAGATCAATAACTGTGAGAGATCCACATGTGCCCATGGGCTTACGCCAACTACAAGAACCTTTTTGGCCACAGAACCAACTGTCCCCACCAGAAATGGTTGGGCACCTTTATATCATTTTAAAAAATCATGTGACACAAACAAGTTAAAACCAGTTATGCATATGACACACACATGACATTGAGAGCTCCTATAGTTAGATAATAACCTGAGCAAGCCCAAGCTGTCATCCCTCACATAACCACACTTGCACAAATTAGTCTAAGGTCAAACCAGGACACAATTAATAATAGACATAAAACTAATAATTCAAATAATAATGATACACATATACAATAATAACACATACATGTACAGTATGTACACAACCCATTATTAGTAATACACTGTACATACATGTACCTAACAGAATAATAAAGAATAATTAATCTTTGATAGTTTTGATCCATCACATAATGCAGATTACAGAATGGTATAGTATTCCCAGTCCATTTCCTGTCCTTAACAACTGGTCTCAGACACAACACCAGTCTACAGCAGTTGAGTGTATCTATTCAACTAAATGAAGAGATAAGAACTTTTATTAATGTCATGCATCTCTCAAAAGAACAAAGTCACCGAACTTAAAGTGAAATTCAAACCAGATCAGTACGATATTTAGGAAGAGAAGAAACAAATAAATACATCATTTTTATTAACAGGTATTATCTGCTGCTACTAACATGTTACAGTCACATACAACCATTAGACTACAGAGGATAGAGTGTGTACATATTGTAATGAAGTGACTGGACATCATTGTTTACATTGTGTGTGTACTGTATATACTGTGTACCTAATACGCATGCTCAGTATGCATGTGGTGATTCATTGAGTGTATGGCTCTCTCTCTCTCTCTTTCTTTGTTTGTTATTAACATGATCTTCATTACAATATTGTTAAAGAGTCATCTCAACCTAACTGGATAAAACTAGTACAACATTAATTTTATATAAAACTATATATTTTCATTATCCATCACTTGAATATATTCAAAGTTTTACTGGAGTCCCAATACACATGTACATGTACCCTCATCCTCTACTGGCAGATATTTTTAAAGATCAAAAGAAAACATTGATTGATAGACACAAAAAACAACCACATAAACCACTACTAATAATGACATTTTTCATGTTAATTAATGAAAATGCACTATACTATATCCCAACTGAGTTTGACCCAAGAAAAACTGGAATAACTTTTTATAGGAATGTGGGATAAGGATGAAACTTTTACAGATTCTTAGTCGCCCAATGCCATCACAGGATCTCAGGTCTTAGGTCTCTCAGCCCTTGGGAACCCTGAAAACCGGGTTCTCCCTATAAACCCAATGGCATACCAAAATGACGTTTTATGACAATTTATCTACGTCATAGTTTACATAAGAACATGTGGTCGAGTGCCCAAACTGATAATTCTTCTTTTTAAAAGCTAACAGAGCAAGATCTTTTAATAATAATGGCCAATATGAAGACTAGTTGACTCCAGTAGCTATTGTACTGCTTATCAGAACAAACAAGGCCCATTTAAAAGTGAAATACAGGCCAACTAGGCACCTGTAAAATATCGGCCATGCTTCTATGAATATCATTATAAAACATCATTAGTGATGTATGGCTACATTTTTCAAATTCCAAGCGGCTGGTGTCAAACTCAGTTGGGATATAGTATAAATTAAATTAACATGGCTGTAACTTGAAAAATCAAAGTTGGAATCAGCTCAAACTTTCCATACACAGCATAAGGACATCAATATGTATCAGATAATGTGATAAGAATTTTGAGCAATTTCCAAACTATTTTTTTAATTTGGTAATTCTTACAAACAGATAATTGAAATTGGAATCAGCTCAGACTTTACAAATAACATATGTACATGTACATGTATGTATCAAAAAATGTAATAAAAATTTAAGGTGATTTCATAGCTACTTTTTAAAAAACCTTGGGTATTTTAATTTCATCAATTTCTTAAAAAGACTATAATTTTAAAAATTGAAATCAGAATCGGCTCAAACTTTCTACACAGCATGAGGACATCAACATGCAGCAGATGTAATTAAAAATTAGGGTAAATTTGGAGCCACTTTTTGGAAAAACCATGGCTATAGCCTTGAAAAATTGGCATTTAAAAAAGGCCACAACTTTAAAAATTAAATTCGGAATCAGCTAAAACTCTCTACACAGCATAAGAACAAAATTAGAACATCAATATGCATCAAAAAATGTTATAAAAATTGGGGGGGGGGGGAGAAAAATCTTTGTACTATTCAAATTCGACTTAAAGCCATGTACAGGCAATTTTTAAATAACTTTTAAAAATTAATTATGATATGCATGTACATGTAAGTAGGATGACTATTACTATTAATAACTCACTCCTCCTCTTCAGATTCTCTCTCCTTCTCCTCTTCCTCTCTATTCCCTTCACGTGGGGTCCCTCATCTATAATGATAATACAAAATGATAATGTTTTTATCATTTAAATATGTGATGCATTAGCCATGCAATATACATGTAAATTCATTATTTAATACTTCTATTGAAAGCCTGAGAGTGGTCAAAAGAGAATAAAAAGACGACTTACTAACACAACAGTTAGGAACAGGTGAGGGCCGGAACAGATTACAAAGAAGTCATGAGTTTTCTAGCAGCAAGGTAAGGTAAGAGACTATTGTACTGCTGGTACTAATGTACATGTTTTGTTGTCCATTTCGGGGTTAACAAAAAACGTGGGCATTTACTCTATTATCTATGGTGTATGGTCAACACATCAGCCACGCCTTGTTTTGCTAGTTTCGCCACTGGCCCCGCACCCGCGAGACTATTGTTTTGCATCATAGATGTAGTATCTATGTTTGCATGCTGTATGCATATGCTAGCTGCAGAAGCCAGCCCCACCCTTTTTGTTACTGTGCGCTGCGTCTTTTTGGTGTGCGTCGTTTCTGTGCCATATAGAACAAGATGATTGATGTCTCTCAATGGAGAGCAAGTATTGGACTGTGGAACTACTGTCAAGCTTCCTCCAGTAGACCAGCTAATAACCGCCACTCTCACCCATTCAAAGCTGCAATAGACAGCAAGTTGGGCAGTACTAGATTAGGAGAGAAGACATCTAAACTTCCAGCAGCTCTGTTTCTCATTGCTTTCTTCCTCCTCCTCTTTCACTCTCTCTTTTTATTAAGACACATCTTGATGATTCCTCGAACAGGTAAACAACAATTGGGTGTAGATTTATTGGTATTGTAAATAATTAGGTAAAGGCTGCTATGGAGTACAATGTAGTGTTGCTGTTACTGATACAGATTACCTTCAGTCAGTAGTCTTACCTGGAAGGAGCAGTTCTAACCTAACTGACAATGATCCCTATATTGTTTCTCTACACATGCTCCTCATCTTATCAGGAGATGTTGAGCTCAATCCTGGTCCAATAACAGGTAAACATACACTTGATACAACACTCATTAATTAACCGATACAATACTGCAGGTAACACTCCTAATGATATATTGAGGAGTCATTCTAGTAACCTCATTGATGCTATTCCTGGTGATTTATTGAGAGTAACAAATGAGCTTCATGCTGCAAGATTAATACCAAAACTTTTTAGACAAGAGATGCTAGTAATAGGAATAGACAGTTACACTAAATCAACTAAACTTGTGAATGTTATTGAGCAACAGTGTGAATCCTCTCTTAATCCAGAGCAGAAGAACAATCTAAAATTATAAATCATAGAAAATAATTGCAATCATCATTAATACATGTACCTCATAATGAACAAGTAGTATATCAAAAGGAGGATCAATCATAGCACCACTCTAGATAATAATAATAATAATAATAATAATAGTACATTACTTTGTAACAATGCAAAAGTATTTCTTCTTGCTTTGAGCCTCTTGTTTCTTTATCTCCACAAAAATTAAGAACTCTTAACTGAGGTGATGCCCTACAATAATCAAAGGTACTTATAGTGTTAGTAGAACACACTGACCAAACCTTTGTAACTCTTTCTCCCATCCACTAACAACAGAGAGAGGACATATGACAATAAATGGAGGAGAAGGAGAGGAGGAAGCATCTCGTAGATAAAGTAGTAGAGCTATAGACTATAAAAACAATCATATTTCTATGTCAGTCGGTAACGATACTTTTATTTTTAAAGAGGCCTCTCTGTCTGTAATTACAAGGCTATTTGTCAGGCAGTCTCTTTTTCTCTCATGTGTATGAACAATTTTTAAAATGCTCAACCTATGAGACGGTAACAAAAATTGACGAGAGAATTTCAAAAAAACTAAGCTACTGAGAAACATTGGGCTTTATTAATTTTAAAAAATTAAGGAATCATACAATAATTATTTGAACATGCATGGTTGATAAAGGTTGCCTGACAAATAGACTTTAAAAATGTGCAGTTTTATGTGCCCAGCAACCTGACAGATAGCCAGTATTTTAAGCAATATTATTATCATCATTTCATTCATTAAAATTTCTACCTGAAGTGTTTTCCCTAGTCCCATTTCATCCCCTAAGATACAGCCATGCTGCCCTCTCTCATGACACTCTGATAACCACTTGAGACCTTCCAGTTGGTGAGATCGGAGAGCAACATTCTTCAGACCCAGTTCCTGACAGTATTCCTGTGATATAGAGAAGTGACGAGCAATAGTTTTGGTTTTTGTGAGTTTGTTAAGCTGTCTCAAAATGTGGTCCATTTTGATTAGGCCTAGATCTAATAGAATTGCAGACAATGGGTGGGGCTGGATGAAAGGATCTAAATTTTAATTCTATAGACACTGGTAAAGACCCTTCAGGCTCTTCTCTCTCAGGAATTGATTGGTAAGTAGTCTAACTAACAAGAATCATAAGTAAGTATTCTATAAAACGGGTGTAACAAGTAAAGTACAGGGATTGTGCTGAAGAGATGGGTAATGACAATGACATGCATGTGCCTCGATAATTATGTATCAAAAATGGAGAAAAATATATTAAAAATTGGGGGTTGTTTCAGAGCCACTTTTCTGGGAAAAAAGCATGAGCTTTAGTACAGGGTATTTTTAGAAATCAGCCAATTGTAAGAAATGGAGTTCGAACCACCTCAAACTTTTTACAAAGCATAAGGACATCAGTATGTATCAGAAAATGTAATAAATATTTGGGGGGTAATTTTGGAGCCATTTTTTCTGAAAAATTCATGGGCTATTGTACTTTGCATACCATATAGTGGGAAATTTTGGAGGGCATTAGCTTTGGAGATTTGGCATTTTGATAGCCATTTGCCAAAATAAAAGTCCACCATTTTGAGCCATTAAATGCATGCTCAATGGCATGTGGCCACAATTTCGACTTGCCAATCGCCAGAATTTAGTAATTCATCAAAAATTTTAGCCCCTTCAAAATTTCCTGTTACACGGTATTTCTTAATGGCCATAACTCAAAAATACAAAATGTAAATGTAATGTGAACTCTCTCTCTCTCTCTCTCTCTCTCTCTCACTCTCAATGTATCATTAGTAAGAACAAGAGCCCATTATACAGCAGAGGATGCAGCAAGCAGTTGATGAAGTAAAGACAAAATGATCGGAAGACATGCAGAAAGTATTAATGGACTCTAGCAGACATAATTATTAGGAAATCACTGAAAGAAGTTGGTACTCAATCAAACTCAAAAGAAGTAAAGAGAGAGAGAGGGAGGGAGAAGAGATTTAAGTATCCATTAGTGTACTTGTCTTTTAAACTCTCATTTCTCTTGTCTCTCTCCTCTCCTTTCTCCCTTTCTCCTTCAAATTTCCCTCCCTTTCTTGTATAGAATTGTTAGAATTGTGATACGGAGACAATGTCGTCTGGTGGTGGTAGTAAAGCAAGATATTGTGGTACTTATTCCTCTTAAATGTCATCTCTTTCAATAACAATAACATTGCTAATGATAGTAACCTGACACAATAGGAAGAGGTGTAGCTATTATCAACAAATCAGGTAATTAAAATACATAATACATCTCGCATGTAAATGTATAATAAATTAATTTTTATTATAATTTTTAGGCAGTAGAGATCACATTTCAATAAGCCATCATCGTACATACTTGACATTCATATTTCTTTTATAATAATTGTTTATATTCATTTGTTGTGTTATTGTTTGTTTTCTCTTTACTCATTCACTATTGTCACCATTAAATCATCTCAGTCTCTTTCTTGCTCTATTTCTTCTCTTCCCTTGTTTCATCAAAATCTTTAATTTGTTAATATTGTTATTGTCAATAATACAATACATTATTTTGTGAATGCATTGATGCTGTTCACATAATTTTGTCATGGTACCAGTTTATGCTATTGGAAATAGTAAAGCTGGACAAGTGTAGAATATTATGTTGTGACCAAAACTGACCATGCAGTGCTATAACACAACGTATGTACTTTTGATTATACATGTACATAGTCTCACTACCCCAGTCTATAGTGAGACTATGTATAACCAAAAGTATGTAATAGGGTGCATAGTCATTTTGAGTGGACAGCAGGGTACACCTTATACACTTTCGCACCATGTTATACAGCAGTTTTGGTTGTATGGTGTTATTTTAGTCAAAAACCACCCAAAATACACCTCCAAAAAGAAATAAGATACTGTGATAAAGGTGTATAAGTATATCCTCTCCACTTGCATGTGTAAAATAAAATACATCCCTTTGACTATACTGCCAGCTGGTGGGCATGACACATTATGCTAATTATTTCAAACTACAAAATAGACAACTATTTGTCTATCATTAAAATGACTTGAAACTATACATAACGTAGTCCGTAGGGTGCAACAAATAATATCATTTTAGCATTTGATTATTGTATGTCACCTATCACATTAATGTTAATACAACAGACTTCCAGCTAGTAGAAAGGGTTTTCTTTTCAAAGTCCTGCATGTGGACTTGCTTAGGTACACATGCACAAAGCACTGTAATGAATTATATATATAGTAGTACACCAGTAGAAGTTACTCCAAATTTGCCCCGCTTTGTAATCAGAAATATAATACTTTAATGATATTCAATGTTATTGGTAGTTATGTTCCAGTAACTATTTTCATGAGGTGCTATAGTCTATACCACACACATACACTGATACACCCATCAATCTGAATTCTGAACTGCTGCATTTCAATTTACAGCAAAAAGGTATTAACTTTTGAAGATTATTGTTATACTTTGCACTGCTAGAAAGGATTTTATCCATGTCCTTCATACTATAGTACAAGATGATTGATGTCTCTCAATGGAGAGCAAGTATTGGACTGTGGAACTACTGTCAAGCTGCCTCCAGTAGACCAGCTAATGGCCGCCATTCTCACTCATTTAAAGCTGCAATAGGAAGTAGCAAGTCAGGCAGCACTACATCGAGAGAAAAGACATCTAAACTGCTAGCAGCTCTGTCTCTTATTGTTTATCTTTTTTTATCTTTGTTAAGATACATGAAGCTTAATTTTATTTCTCAAACTGGTAAACAAACTGACAATATATAATAATTTATTATACAGTGTATTTACAATAGGTAAAATTGGTGTTACTGTTATGATCCACTGCCTCCAGTCGGTAGTCTTGTTTATAGCTACAATTGGCAGTAGCTCTGACCTAATCTACTATTTAGTGTTACTTCTCCTCCTCCTCTTATCAGGAGATGTTGAACTCAATCCTGGTCCTATGATTGATGATCAACCTGATATTGTCTTGTTACTTCAATGGCTTCAACCACTTTTTAACTGGCAGGCATTTGGTCTTCTCTTACCTGGAATAACACAACAAGATATTACAACAATTCAAGACTTTGCAATTGATGCTGAGCAAAGTAAAGGAGCCCTCTTTTCAAAATGGCTTAAAAAGAATCCTACAGCAACATGGAGAGATGTACTCAATGCATTGAATAAAAGAGAAGAGATCAATTTATTACAAGCTATTAATGATCAGTTACAAGTGCATCAATATACAGGAAGTATGCTCATACAAGTATGAAATTAAATATTATGAATTATTTATTGTAGAAAAGGGGCTTAATATGAAACCAGTCATACAAATATTTGGTTCTTCTGCTCAACATTATATGACAATAGGGGCTGGATTGAATGTAAGCACAGCTGATCTAATACCAATACCAGGAGCAGCAAGTACCAATCTTAATTGGGTATTTCAGAGGTGGTTTGATGCTAACAGAAATGTCAGTTGGGATACATTAATAAAACTGTGTGATGACTTTCCTGATGAACTAGGCAAAGCAAAATCTAACCTTCTGGCATATATAAGTAAGCAACTTAAATCAATGATGTCAATATTTGTATCAGTGTGTATGTGTACATTATCAGTGATCAATGTAGTCTTTACATCTCAATACATTAGGTCAGCCTATACCTGATAATGTTACATACATTAGTTCAATACCTGATGATGTTCAAGGATATGCTGACAATATGAGACAACACTACAAACACCAACCTATTGTTGCTACAGACTGGCCACCAAGAATTGGAAAAGATTTCTTTGGAAGACTAGCACTAGTAGAAAAACAAGACTCCAGCACACAAGCAGGATCAGCTTGGCATCTACTTAGAGGAAAAGTTGATGAAACAGTTAAACTAACTGGAAACAAAGAGATAAGTGTTGAAGATGTCCTCCAACCCACAGATAGTTCTCTGTCCCTCAGAGTAGTAATAGACGGTCCTCCTGGTATTGGCAAGACCACACTCTGTCGTAAACTGTTAAATATGTGGTCTAATAGACCACTTGTACACCAACAGTATGACTTGGTACTTTACTGTCCTTTACGGAATAAAAAGATAGCTACAGCTACTATACTAGCTGACCTGTTTGTGCGTCAACTTAATAGATATAAAAATGTACCTGAATGGTTTGAAGAGAGGGATGGAGAAGGATTACTGATAATCTTTGATGGTTGGGATGAACTAAGTGAACAACTCAGACAGTCTTCATTAGCTGCTAGCATCATTTGTAATGAGAAGTTAGATCAATGTTCAGTAATTGTTACCTCTCGTAGCTATGCCTCCTCTTCACTTTTAGAGATCATGTCTAATCTCAGTAGACATGTTCAGGTCATTGGGTTTTCTGAGGAAGAAATATCAACAGTAATTATACAAACACTTCAAAAAGATACAAAACTAGCACAAGAACTCATTGATAAAGAAAGAAAAGATGATAAAAATCGCAAACCTTTCACAACAACTCAAAGCAGTAAGGACTCACAACTAGCAGTGAAACTCATTAATGATCTTAAAGTACGAAATGATGTCCAATCATTGTGTTATATACCACTAGTCTGTTCCATGGTCATCTTAGTTTATTGTAAGGAAGGAGGACACTTGCCAACAACACTCACTCAACTCTATGAGAACTTTATCTTAGAAACTATCAGAAGACATGTTAAAAGACATGACATTAACCCTCATACTTTAGGTAGTCTTTCTTCACTACCTTCAAAATTAGCTAAACCTTTGCAAGAGATGTGCCATTTAGCTTATACTAACCTGGCTAATACAACAATGGCATTCTCTTTACATCAACTACAGTCACTGAGTGAGGCAGTCAAGGAAGACTATCTTGGATTGATGACAAAATTCACAGAATATGATAAGGAGAAGTATCAGTTCCTTCACTTGAGTATACAGGAATTTTTAGCTGCATGGTGGATAGCTAAACATGAGAAGAAGACAGAGGAAGTCTTTGAAGATCACTTTAATGATGATCACTTTCGAATGTGTCTAAGGTTTGTGGCAGGACTAACTCACCTTGAACATGAGAGCTATCAACAGTATTTTAATAAACAACAACTTGACTTACAGTGTAAGAGGAAACCATTGTTTGGATTTGAGACTTGCCATCTCTCCTACTTCTACCAGAATCCTGAGATTAGACAATTTGATCGTGTCTGTTCTGATGATTTTGACAATGTTCCGATTCTTCTTCTTCAACTCCTATATGAATCACAGAACACAACATTATGTCAAGTATTAGCACAATCCATCAACAACCACTCACTGTGTCTGGATAGAGTATCATTATCATTGTTTGACTGGTTGTGTCTCAGTTATTGTATAAACAATTCCAACACAACATGGAATCACTTACACCTGGACCATGTATCTAACCAGCCACTATCAGTCTTCACTGCTGGACTAATAAATAACTCACTACAGACCCAGTGTAAGAGACTGGAGGCAGAGTTGAATAGACCCACTGATGAATTAATATATAAATTATTACAGCCATCACTTCTATACAATATTCAGGAGTGCTACTCTGTATTATCAATTGGTCAATATGTTCCCTGTCTTGTATTGATACAGTTTTTCGACCTTCCTCAATTGAAGATACTGCACTTAAAAATGAGACATCCTACTATACCAACAGTTGACAACACATACTACAGAGATAAGTGCACTGAACTTGAGAAATGTATAGAAACAAATTCAACACTACAAGAAATGAAGATTGGGTATGATGAAAAGAATGAAATAACAAGTACCATTATCAGTGTCATTAGAGGAGTAACAAGAAATAAAACAATAACATCATTAACATCAGGAGTAGATGAGGGAGCAATACATGCTAATTATGATGATGCACCTTCTCCTCTACCTGATGGAGTAATAGAGCAGTTACTAAAGGACAACAACACATTAAATGCTCTTTCACTTGACATACCTGATATACTCCTACCATCATCACTGAATATAGTAGAGGTGTACACACCACTGACTGCTCTAGAGATAGGAGGATGGAGGAGTAGTAAACTGATAACATCATCTCTCCTTCCACATATCAAAGGATTACACTGTCTGATACTACATGATCCATACCCACCACATCTTCTATTTCTCTCTCATCCCAGTCTGAATACACTTACTTTACCACTAGACACAGCTGAGAGTGCTATTGAACTATTTACTATTCTACAAACCAATACGGCACTTAAAGCTTTGAGTGTGAAGATAAAGGAGGAGAGAGTATATGCCAGCAGTATGGGTACTAGTCTACAAGACATGCTAACACAAAACCAAACACTAAAATACCTTCAGATTAATAATGAGAGGTTTAGTAACATTCCCATTCCCAGTTCATTCCTGTCCTTCCTAACAACTGGTCTCAGATACAACACTAGTCTACAGCAGTTGAGTGTATCCATTCCACTGAATGAAGAGATAAGAGTTTTTATTAATGTCATCTCTCAAAAGAACAATCTCACAGAACTTAAAATGAACTTCAAACCAGATCAGTCCTACTGTAGCTGTAGTAATGAAGAGGAGAAACAAATAATGACACCATTGTTTTATGAACAGGTACTACCTGCTGTTACTAACATGTTACAGTCACATACAACCATCAGACTACTGAGGATAGAGTGTAAATATATCAATTATAAGTCATCTCAACCTAACTGGATAGAACTAGTACAACATTTATATGAAACTATCTTCATTCATCCATCACTTAAATGTATTCAGATTAAAGCTGGAACTCCTCTCCTGGAGGATACTCTTGAAGATCAAAAGAAGACATTGATTGATAGACACAGAAAAGAACAACCACACAAACCACTGCCAATAGCAATAGTGTACTAATATTAATTTATTATTATTATCATCATTTACATGTAGATACTTAATGACATTCACAAACTAAAAACTTTATAATTAATAATTACATTATTATACATGTACATGTACATTATTTGTCCTTTTAATTAATAACAAAGTTAATTATAAGTTAATAAATAATCATTATTAATAACTTTATCATAACCAGTGGGAGGGGAAAGATAATCATAAGCATTGTTAATGAGAGTGGGTGGGACTCCATTATTAGTGCATTAACATCAGGGTGGTTCCTTCGTTTTCTAATAGATGACACTGACCAACTTCTCTTGATTTCCTAGCCGATTCCAATATGGTGGACATATTCTGATAATCAGGATGTTGTGATTGGACCTGTACAATGAGAGAGAAAGAATACTTATTAATGAAACCCCTTAGTTAAAATTAACTCCCTGTCTCAGACCCAGCATGGCCCCCCTACACTTTACTTCAATTTGTGCTGATAGGTCAGGGGTCCATATATCTAAGCCACCGCATTAGATATTTCAATAGCTTTAGGTCTGTTAGTAGGATTAATGGCCCAACAGTCCAACATAAGATCATATATCTCCTAATATAATGAATAGATACAGACCCACTCATTATATTATACTGATGATACATAATGATTGTATTGTAACATTAAACAATGAACCAGTAGTAGGACTCAAGTGAATAGTAATAGTAATACAGTATAACCTATTCCTATTGTGGACACTCTAAAATAAGGACACCTCTATAATCAGGACAGGTAGTATCAGTCCCAAATAAAATATAGATGTGTATTAATGAACCTCTGAAATAAGGACAGGTTCATAATCAGGAGCTTGGGTATTATTGGGTCCCAAGGTGTCCGGAATAGACAGGTATAACACCATATAAATACCTTCATCCTCCAAACAGTGTACTGTAAGTATCCTCTTACTACACTAGTTTACAAGTATAGTCCCTACCTTAAGTATATCCCCTTCCTTTATTAATATCATCATTAATTACTAGTATATATAATACTAGAAATAAAAAATTTTTGAAAAAAATAAAATGAAGTAGGGTTGAACATACAAAAGAATGGAAACAAGACTCAGTAGGGTTACTCAATTCATACTGTACCATGTCAGTACTACCAACATCTTAACCCTACATTGCTGCTTTAGTGCCAAATATTGTGAAAACAATCTCATCAAAAAAAAGCTGCAATGTAGGGTTAAGATGTTGGTAGTACTGACATGGTACAGTATGAATTGAGTAACCCTACTGAGTCTTGTTTCCATTCTTTTGTATGTACAACCCTACTTCATTTTATTTTTTTCAAAAATTTTTTATTTCTAGTATTATATATA
>NW_003546418.1:130248-142550 GCF_000090795.2 Amphimedon queenslandica | reverse complement strand
TGTAGTGGGACAATATCCCCAATGTGATGTAGCAATTTAATATCTTTACTCAAAACAAAGTCAGCTCTTTCATTTGGATATAACTCCTCCACATTGATCCCTGCAGTAACTTCACTCATATGCTCCATCATCTGTTTCTTAGACTTCAGGATTTGTTGAGGACTGCCTGTCTTTAGGCTCTGTTCCACATAACCCTCAACATCCTCCAGAAGACTTAAACTCATTTTTGCTGATTTTATTTGCTCTGACAGCACCTTGAGTTTATCATTAGTGATCCTTTTTGCCTGCTCAGTCAGTTTCCTCTCTGACTGACGAAGAACAGCAATCATTTCTTCTACCATTTTATGTATTTCTTCTAAGACTCCTTTTCCTCTCTCTCTGATCTCACCCTCTCTCTCTGCTAGAGCAGACAGGACCTTCTTGAGTGCTTCTTTCTTTCCCTCAACTGGTGACAAACATATTCTTAACTTTTGACAGTGTTTAGTATAACTGTCAGTGATTAAGTCATATTCATGATGTTTGTGATTATGAACTGAGCAGTGAGAACAAATCATTGTATCACATATTTCCCAAAAGAACTCCAAAGGCTTAATTTCCATGATCACTACATGTGGCCTCTTGAGGATCTGGTAAATCTGCTGTCTTCTTTGTTAGGCTGTACATCTCTTTGAGGTCGTTGAGGTGGAATCCTACAGGAAAGGCTCCTACTCCTTCTTCTGGTAACTCTGTACAATGACGACAAGTGGGACAAGAGAAGTAATAACCCTCCAGACAGTGCTGAAAGAATGAGTGATGGCAGGGTAGGATCTTAGGGTTGGTATAGTGGTCAAGACACACAGGACAAGTGAGCCGCTCCTCCAGTTTGAGTCTGAGACCAGAAGATGGTTTGGTTGCCATTTCAAGAAAAGAATAATTTAAAAATTGTTTATGTAAACCAGGAACAAAAATGAAGATAGATAAAGGTAGAAGATGATAAAAGAAGATAGAGCAAGAACAAACAAGAAGAAAATGAAGTAAAAACAAACAGCAGTAGACTTTGCAGAACAATAAAAGGAAAGGAGCGACAGGAAGACAGCCTGACAATGATACAGTAGTCTATACAGGAAGTTATGATAGCTAAAATAATAATTATGAGAGCAACTTAACTTTTACTAAGGATGCATACATAAATAGTAAAATGTAACTTTTACATTAGCCTTAGGTGTACATGTACATGTTGAATTATTGATTAAATGTGATATGAAAAATAATAGAAAAATAATAAAACATGCATGTAGCAACCTACAAATGAACTAGCAGTCCAGCAGCTACTCCTGGAGGCTCAAAACTGCACGACCATCAGGAGCCTACAGCATATTGCTAACACTGATGTGATAATGCATCTTCTGTGATAGTCTGTAATTAATTTTATTTGGACACTAAGCAAAAACAAGTTTCACAAGTATATACCGTATAGCAGGAAATTTTTGTGGCCCAAAATTTTCGCCAATTCGTCTAAAAATCAATTTCATGGCTTTAATTTTTGTGTTTTTACTCTTTGGCCATCTTGAACCGTATTAAATTGATTTTTGCTGATTTTAACTTTGTGAATTTTGAAATAAAGCAAAACCCACAAAATTTTGGGCCACAAAAATTTCCCACAATATGGTATGTACATGTACATGTAGTTATCAGGAGTTACAATTACACAGGTACTTAATCTTCTTACACTTCTACCTTACCTTGCTACACTTCTTCAAAATTTAAAATAATTGTTACTATTTATTGAATTCACTAAACTCAACATTTCATCTTACATACAACACGGTGACACTATGTATATTGAAATGTAATTATGTACATGTACATGTATGTAACAGTGGTAAAACATGAGCATGTACTTGTACTGTATATATTGAATGATCAATTCAAACTGGGCATGGTAGAATTAATTTGCATTCATTGATTTACTGTGCATACACAAGTACGTGTACAATATGTGTGTACCTCATTAATAGTATTTTTGAAGTCTTCAGTTGCTTCTTGTGCTGCAATATCAGAATCATCACTATAACCTAGGATTAAGATGGAGATGGAGAAAGAGGAGAAAAGAGAGGGAAATATGAATATGTACATATTATATGTACATTGTACATACATGTATGTACATGTACATGTGTCAATTAATACAGTGAATCCTCTGAATAATAGACAACACCTGTGGAACTTAAAGAAAGTTGTTAACAATCAGTGTACTTACACATAAGTCTTGTTTTACTGTATAAGAAGGGTAATAGCTAGTCCAATGCAATGCATTCATTGGGCACCAGAAAATGGTTGGTTGCCATTTCAAGAAAAGTATGAAATTGTGTACGCAAAGCAAAAAACAAAAAATGAAGAGAGATAAAGGTAGAAGATGGTAAATAAAAGATAGATCAGGAATGAACAATAAGGAAATGAGAAGTTGGAATGAATGAGAATGCATAACAAAGTATAACAAAAGTGGAAAGGAACAACAGAAAAGCAGCCCTTAAACTAATAAGAGTTGTGGCTACACATGTAAAGGAAGTTATGACAGGTGCAATAATTGTGGTAGCATCCCAAAAATGTACAGTAAAGCATGTAATCTTTACTATATACTGGGTGTATGTGAACTGTAGAGTTTTATTGATTAAAATGTGATATGAAAAATAATAAGAAAATAATGTAACAGAATAATAGAAATGGTGAGCCAACTAAAGTCCAACTGAACTAGCAGCATACAGTGTACATGTATTGTACATGTACTCCTGGAAGCTAAAAACTTCATGACCATTAGTTGCCTATAACATGTTGCTGAAACTTACATGTAAATGTACTACAGTACAAGTACATATACATATATCAGGAAACTGAACAAATTAAGACAGGTTTCATAGTTGTACATGTACAGTACAAGTAATCAATTTCAAGAATTACAATTACAAAACTACTTAATGAACAACAACACTTCTTGCTTTACACTCCTTAAGAGGATTGCTAACATTCATTACCAAACTCACCATTTATCTTACATACACACATACATGTACATGTACATGTACATACTGGTACATTGAAACATAATATTGTATAATACTGTAGCAGTGGCACTGTGGCAAAACAAGTGGGAAGTGCTGTGACCACAGTAAACGCCTTTTTAAGCACAAGATACAGGTCAAAAGGACACAGCAAGTGTGATGTCCACATGGTCAAACAATAGTCGAGAGAAATGAGAGTGAGACCAAGATTATGAGCAAGAAATAGAGAGTAGTGGCACAGCTCTGAGTAGGAGAAAGAACATACCATGGGGTGTTTCACAACTTATCAGAACCGATTGTCAGTGGGTCTGTGGACGAGAGATCGAGACATAAAAGAGTCAGCCAAGCAAAGAGTGAGACCAAGATTATGAGCAAAAAATAGAGAGTAGTGGCACAGCTCTGAGTAGTGAGAAAGAACATATTATGGAGTGTTTCACGACTTATCCCAACCAATTGTCAGTGGGTCCGTGGACGAGAGATCGAGACACAAGAGTGAGCCAAGCAAAGAGTGAGGCCAACAGTAGAAAGTGTTGTTCTGGCCAAGTTAAGATTCTTCTGACAGTGAGTCGCCAGAGTAGGATGAGAGCTACGGAATGAGAATGGGAGCATTTGGACTAGCTAGACTAGAGAGTGAGACTAAAAGTGGGTTCTGAATATGATGCATGCATGTCCCTCATGACCGGAAGTGCTGTATAAACCAATGGGAACAAGCATCAATGCGTCAGATTAAAAAACATTTCTATTCTGACGCATTGATGCATACTCCCATTGGTTTATACAGCACTTCTGGTCATGATGCTAGCACATGAAAAACAATGTGTCATATTGAGAACCCACCTTAAGAGCACACGTTCTATGGTTGCCATGTAACTTAACCCTGAGCAGTGAATCACCAGGTCTATTTGAGTCAGCAGTTCAGCCAAAATAACACGTATGTGTCTTGTTGCTAGAGCTAGGAAAGCAGAAATGTTACTTGATATAGAGAGCTCACATTTATCTTGAGTTGATACCCAAACACTGATCAATTAAAAACATGGCATGCAATACATAATATTGAGAGATATTATGAATAATGCATGAGATGTGATGTCAAGAGTTTAATATAATTTTACTATTAATATTTATCATTTTTGGCAATAGTTGGCAAACTTTAATAATTTGCAAAAAAATTCAATTTAGCTTGAGATCAACTCAAACTTTCTACGCAACATAAGTATGCATGTATATGCAACAGAAAAAAATATAATTTTTTTCTTTTCAATTTTGGTAAAATTTGACCTGTGAGAGCCCAATTTTTGAGTAACTTAACAAATTTGTGAGAAATTCAATTTTGATCAAAATCCGCTCAAACATCCTACACAACATAAAAACATGTATATGCATGAGGAAAAATTACAAAATTGGAGAATACTCTCCTTTAAATTTTGGCAAAATTTGGCCAATACTATGAGTAGTAAAAGTTCTCTGGCCCAATTTTTATTATGATATAAGCAGCATGACTTTATTAATATTACTATTCAGATTCTCTCTCATTAGAGGAGGGAGAAAGAAAGAGGGAAAAAATACATGCATAAAGTTAGTCTTTATTATACCAACAACAGAGTTAACAAACACCATATGTAAGTACAGGCTAATACATGTACATGTAATACATAACACCATATACGTGTAGCAGAAAAGTTTTGTTGAGTGAAGTTTTGCTTGTTTTGTTGCAGAAAATTTTAAACAAAAATTTTAAACAAAAATTTTAGACGATAAAAATTATTTACAACTATGTAAGTGTGCGTTACTAGGTGAATAATAATTGATGCTAGTCAATGAAAATTAAATCAATGAATATATAATGTAAGGTCTGCTTAAATGGACAATAAAATTTTCTGGCAATGCAAATTTTCTGCTATAAAGTAAAACAAAAGTGTATCAAAACAAATAACTATTCTTATTTTGCTGTACATAATCCCTAAGTTGCTTTCGTGTTTATAAAATAAAAAACAGTTGTCAACTTGGATAATCCATTGCTACAAATAAGATTACAGTTGACATACAATTCCAAAATGTAACATAAGCAGCTAACATAATCAAGCTTAAGGCTTACAATTTACAATAATATTTTAATTTTACAATGTGAGAAAAAATGACATGTACCATACGTGTAATATATTTGAGATATAAAATCGACAGACTTGCATTAGAGCTCACACAAATACTACTTGACACAAAAACCCACAAATAAGCAAGTAAACATAAATCCCAATAATCCCTACACGATATTAATGATATTCATTATTTAAGCTAGCTCCAACAAAACACTAATTGACTCACCAGCCATGATTTCTCCTTCCCAGTGATATCTTCTTTACTGAATATATCCAGTACAGCTCCTCTCTTCATAGCACTCAGTCCTGTCTTTATGTCTTTGACCTCATCTTCACTCATCAACTGATAATCAGTTCTTAATGCTGGAGGAGCATCACCTGTGGAGAGCTTCCTTTCAGCCTGTTAATTAATATAATTATTGTTATTCCTATTTTTGTACTGGGTGCAATTTGAATTGACCAAACATAATGCATAATTGGAGATTATACTACATCGTCTTTATTAGTAGCTGATCAGTAAGTATTATAAAATTTAACTTAGTTATTATATATAATATTAGAATATACAATAAAATAACAATAATCATCATTTTAATAAACAACAAGTTGGTTACTACCAAAATCACAAACATACAAGAATCCATCTTTATCAAATGTTAATCCATAAGGAGCATTAAACTGATCAATATTACTACCTTTACTTCCAAATCTATTAACGAACACACCATCTTTAGTGAAGACTGAGATACGAGCATTGATCCATTCACTAACATAAACTAGACCAGTAGCTGCAATGTCTATTGTTACACCTACTGGACTATTAAGCTTTCCAGCACCAGATCCTTTGCCACCAAAATTACACAAAAACTTTCCACATAGAGAGAACTTCTGAATACAATCATTCCAACTATCAGCTACATACACTAATCCTTGACTGTCAATAGCAATGTCATGTGGATGCTTAAACTGTCCATTAGCTGATCCTTTACTACCAAATGAATGAGAGAAGGTTAGATCAGAATTCAAGACTTGTATACGATGATTATCCCAATCAGCAATATAAATTTGTTCTGTTATAGGAGAAATAGCTATACCAGAAGGATACTTAAACTGTAGTGGTCCACTGCCCTCCTCACCTACTGATGCTATAAGATATCCATCCATGCTTATCTTCTGGATCCTGTGATCATCAGACACAAGAATGAATTTGTCTGGAGTAATGGCTAAACCACGAGGATAAGAAAATTTCACATCACCACTTCCTCCATACCCTCCCAATGATTTTACTTTCTTACCTTCTTTATCTAATAATGTTACACAACTACCACTACTCTCAGTTATTATAAGATTGTTATCATTACTTACAGCAACTCCATAGGGACCCTTAAGCTCAGTTAGAGTACGTAGTGGAGTGATTTTATCAAGGTAAGGATTGAAAGGGATGACTAGTGAGGTATCCTTAAGGTGTACATCATATACTTGTACTTTTACTGTATGAGTACCACGTGTTGAAGGGTTACACTGTATCCTATACACTCCAGGATCAGTGCTGGTGGTAGTAACTGTAGTTTGAATGGGTTTATGGCCTTTACCAACTGGTACTAGACTACACCTCAGAGAAGAAAGGGGAACAGACAAAAAAGATGAATCTGGTGCCTCCATTGATAGTGAAAGCGAAGCTGCTTTGCTAATATGATCAATCTTCTTCACTCTACACTGCTGTAGTGCAGTAGTCCCTGAAATAACGTCTCCAATGTGATGTAGTGATTTGATATTTTTATGAGTCAATACAAAATCAGCTTTTTCCTTTGGACGTAACTCTTTCATATTGATTCCAGCAGTAACTTCACTCATATGCTCCATCATCTGTTTCTTAGACCTCAGGACTTGTTCAGGACTGCCAGTTTTCAGGCTCTGTTCCACATATTCCTCGACATCCTCCAGAAGACTCAAACTCATTTCTGCTGATTTCATTTGCTCTGACAGCACCTTTAGTTTAGTATCAGTGATCCTCTTTGCCTGCTCAGTCAGTTTCCTCTCTGACTGACGAAGAACAGCAATCATTTCCTCTACAATTTTGTGTATTTCTTCTAAGACTCCTTCTCCTCTCTCTCTGATCTCACCCTCTCTTTTTGCTAGAGCAGACAGGACTTTCTTGAGTGCTTCCTTCTTTTCCTCAACTGGTGATAGACATTCTCTTAACTTTCGACAATGTTTAGTGTAACTGTCAGTGATTAAGTCGTATTCATGATGTTTGTGATTACGAACTTGACAAGTAACACAAATTACTGTATCGCATGTTTCACAGAATAGCTCCAAAGGCTTTCCATGATTACTACAAGTGGCCTCTTGACGATTTGATAAATTTGCTGTCTTTTTTGTTAGACTGTACATCTCTTTGAGGTCGTTGAGGTGGAATGCTACAGGAAAGGCTCCTGCTCCTTCTTCTGGTAACTCTGTATGATGACGACAAGTGGGACAAGAGAGATAATAGGTCTCACTCTTCTTATCCAGAGGTAATCCCTCCAGACAGTGCTGACGGAATGAGTGATGGCAGGGTAGGATCTTAGGGTTGGTATATTGGTCAAGACACACAGGACAGGTGAGCCGCTCCTCCAGTTTGAGTCTGAGACCAGAAGTTGGTTTGGTTGCCATGTCAAGAAAAGAATAAATTTGTGTTCAAAATTTAGAAAATTAAGTTGAAATAAACAAGGGTGTAAAACAAAGTAGAGCAGTAGAAGAAAGGAGCAACAGGCAGACAGCCCTGATGACCTGGAGTAGTGTATATAGTCTTGTGACTACAGGAAATTATGATAGCTAAAATAATAGTTGCAGTAGCAATTTTCGTGACCTTTGGCATATTGCTAACACTTGAAATGGAATGTGGGGATGGTGATATATATACTAATGATGGGAACGGCCTTTATAGGGTATGTGTTACCCTGGGGGCAAATCTCGTTTTGGGGAGCAACGGTGATAACTAGTTTGTATTATAAATGTAAATGCATCAAGAAACTGAATAAAGACAAGTTTTATACATGTACATGTAGTTATAGAGTATAATGTACATGTACATGTAGTTCAAGAGTTATAGTTAAATACATGTACCCCTCTGTAGGTACTTAATCTTTTTTGAAAGACAACACTTCTATCTTGCCTTGCTTTAAACTCTTTCAAAACTTAAGAGGATTAGTTGTTACAATTCATTGGTCACCACTCACCAACTCAGATCTTACAAACAACAAGTTCATAGTTCTGTAGCCTATGGTGGTCAGGGCAACCACCTCAACATATGAATTAACCAGTTCATCACTTAGACTAACCATGCAATTTATATCAATAACCACATAAAGCATAATGTTGTAGCCTACTAGTATCATGTACATAAATTTAAAAGGAACAATATTAGTCTCTAATGGCCCCCAATTTTTTTCTAGGCAAAACCCTAATGTTATGTACATTAAAATGTACCTTACGTGATTTACGTCAGGATATATTTGCAGCTGAAAATATCATAGATTTTGTAAAATCTATGATAATATTCACAATTTTTTCCCACAATCAGCAATTGCCATAGCAACCAGATGCTAATTTAATTGAAAAAGGCCCGATATTGAAGCAAAGCACTCTGCTGCAGTGTTCTTGAGTTGTTGTTCTTGTTGTTACTAACCCTTGGTCTCTTATAGAACTACTATCTTGCAGTACCTTAGAACTCTCCACCCATATCAGTTAGTGTTTATTGAACTGGGTGTCATTTATTATCACCAGCACATGGACCAGCAACAAAGAGCTCAGAGGTAGAGGCCGCTAACGAATACAGAACAAGTTGCTATTGGTAAATGGCTCCACTAAAGCTGCTAAAAAATGATCAGCTAAACACTAAACACATGTCTTATTGTCATACATGTAGCAATGCTCTCATGGTTTCTATGGCATTTAATTAAATATTACGACAAATAATTGCAGCCTCGACTACATCCCGACATATGGTAATAATGTACATGTACATGTACATGTATGTACATACTGTAACACAGGTAAAACATGAGCATGACCGTGTACAATACATATCCTTTATGCCTGATTGATCAATTCAAAATGGGCACGGTAGTATTTATTTACATGTATTTACTGTGAATGTATGTGTACTATATGTGTGTACCTCATTGATATTATTTTCTAAATCTTCAGTTGCTTCTTGTGCTGCAATATCAAAATCATAACTATTACTTAGGATTAAGATGGAGATAGAGAAAGAGGAGGAGAGAGAGGGAAACATCAATACAATATAACGCTTTATTTTGGCGGCGCTTTATTTTGGCGATTTTGCTGTAAAATTGTAATTGGCGGTTTTTAATTTGGCGATTTTTGTGTACACGTGCATTACTGAGCATGCGCATTAATAATTGGCGGTTTTAATATTGGCGATCCTGCTTGCAAACCGCCAATCGCCAAAATAAAACTCCGCCAAATTAAAGCGTTATACGGTATATTTACATATGTACATGAAACATACATTGTACATGTGTCAATTAATACAGTGAATCCTCTGAATAAATAGACACATTAACACAATCAGTTTTGTCCATTAACTATATAGAAAGGTTAATATCTACATGTAGTTCAATGCAATGCATTGTTGGGCGAGCTCGAGTCAGTCGTGTGGTTATGCGCAGGCGGGTCTCTGACTCTGCTGCTAGCTAGGCTGTTTTTCTAGTTACATGTATATTGTACATCTTGAGTCTGAAACTCCCATCATAATAAGAGTAATAATAAGAAGAGTGTCATTTTCATTCTAGTTAGCTCATTGACGTTGAGCTCTCCTTTTCTCATTCAATACTTATCTTTGTGTGTTTACTGCATATAGTTCACACGTGTTATTACAATATCATTAGAATACATTAGATCATTGACAAATAAATAAATAGATACATGTAGTAGTATACACATGGAGTGTAAGCAGAAGATGGGCATGACTAGAGAAGTATGTCATACATGTACATACAAAAAATTCCTGTTACAGTGGGGATCACTCAAGCTTGCCCCAATTAAAATGTACATGTAAACTAATACATGTACATGCAATGCTACATGCATATCACAGAAATCACTGTACAGTACATGTACATGTGCATGTAATGTCCATTATTACTTTACATTATAGGTAAACCTTTAATTAGTAGGTGTGACTCACATATTGATAACTCTGTTCAATGTTCTTTCTTATTTGATGTATTTTCTCAATAATAGCATCTTCATCATTTTCAAACTCTAATGATGCATCCAATATACTGAGAAAGGAGAGAAATAGAGAAAAAACACACATAATGAAATACCATGTACACTGCATGTACATGTACATGTATAGCAAAATATGTACACTGTACATTGTATTTGGCAAGTAACTTCAAAAATTCATTTAAGATTCAATTTTGATTGGATCCAGCTTAAACTTTATCAAATAAGGACATGCACATATGCCAACAAAAATTAATATAAAGTCCTTTTCAATTTTGGTAATTTTGGCCAAGAACACACTGTACATGTACTATAGTTCAGGGGCTTTGGCCCAAATTTTTAGTAACTTAAAAATTTGTAAAAAATCTAATTTAGATTGGAATCAGCTCAAACTTTCTAAACAACATAAGATTATGTACATGCATCAGGAATAATTATAATAATGGAGAATTCTCTATTTTCCAATCATGGTAAAAATTGGCCAGTGATCCTGTACTATGGTACAGGGATCAGCTCGAAATTTCTACACAACATAAGGACATGTACATGTATGTGTAATCAAGAAAAATACAATAATTGAGAATTTTCTAATTCAATTTTGGTAAAATTTGGCCAATCCGCCAATGACCCTGTAGCTAGTACAGGGACTTTGGCCTAATTATGGTACAATTTTTAAAATTTACAAAAAGGCCAATTGAGATCAGAATTAGCCCAAAGTTTCTAAACAACATAAATACATATACATGTACACGTATGTGTATCAGAAAAAATAACAAAAATTAAATATTCTTTCCTTTAAATTTTGGCAATATTTGGCCATGTAGTGTCTTGTACTACATGTATGTATAGTACAGGTTCTTTGACCCTATTTTTAGCAACTTTAATTTAAAACTACACTGTAAGTGGGTGTTACTAAGTGAATAATGATAACTGACGTTAATCAATCAAATCAATGAATATATAATGTAAGGCCAGCTTGGATGGACAATGAAATTTTATAGCATTGAAAGTTTTCTTCTATAAAGTAAAAGAAAAGTTTATAAAACAAATAGCTCTTATTTTGCTGTAAATATTCCCAAAGTTGCTTTCATGTTTATGAAATAAAGAAATGGCTATCAACTTGAATAACAGGAGCGTAGACAACTTTTGAAAAGTGAGGGGGCTAAAGTTTAAAAAATTTTGACCATGCCCCTTTGAGGCAAGGACCATGCACACTCATATTTGGTGTTTGTCACTGTTTGTGCATATAGTTGATGCATGCTCTGTAGCAGCTATAGTAGACTTCAGGTAGTAGTAAAACAGTAGTAGACTTCATATATTTTGACATTTTGATTAAATATATTATTAAAAAATTTTTCCCACAAAATCTGGGGGGTTTTAGCCCCCCTAGCCATTGTCTACACCCCTGAATAATCCATTGCTACAGATAATAAGACTACAGTTGACATACAACTTAACCAACAGGTAACATAAGCAGCTAACACAATCAAGCTTAAAATAATAATTATTTTATATTTTACAATGTACCAAGATGTGAGAAAAATGACATGTACATGTAATAAATTTACTAAAGATATAAATTGATAGACTTAAAATATTTTGCATTTGAGCTTACACAAATACTACTTAACACAAAAAACCCAAAAAAGTCGACATAAATTCCCTAATCCCTACTATACACACTATTAATAATATTCGTTATTTAAGCTCCACCTACAAACTAATTAACTCACCAGCCATTATTATTATTATTATTATTATTATTATTATTATTATTATTATTATAGCTTAACAACACACAAAACAAGGATAGAAACATACACAAGTAGAAGGTAGAATTTAGATAGTGTCAAGGGTCTGACTCCAAAAAATTAGAGTAGCCATAAAGTACAAACAAAGAGAGAGGAGAGAGAGAGAGGGAGAGAAAAAA
>NW_003546418.1:123343-129816 GCF_000090795.2 Amphimedon queenslandica | reverse complement strand
TCTGTTGCATGACTGATCTCAATGTCAGTATCAATTTGTGATACACTAGACTGGTTCTCAGGAATTATCTCTCTAAAAATTATAACAATTATTTTGAAAATCATTTAAGCTGAGGTATTCAACTGACTTGTCTTGCCACAAACATCTTGATATTTTGGAAGACCATTCCTTCACAGGTTGATCAAAATCTGTGGTCAGTTTATCAATCATACGGATGGTTGTTTTATGAGAAACACAAATACCAACTTTCTCAAAACGTTTAAACAACTAGGATAAAAATGAGTGAGATTATTTATTGGATTAAACTTTTGTGACATACTTGTTTAGGTACATGACTTGCATACATTAGCACAAACATTAGTCTCTGAAAGAGGTTTGCTCGCTCACAGTGACTTCTTATGATCATTGAAGCACAGACTACAATAATTATATGCTGCTGAAGACCAGTTTTCTTAATAGATCCTTCAAGAATGGAAACGAGAAATGGCGCATCGCTTTTCAAATTATCAACTGCATTGGTCCAACTAAAATTTTCAATGACGGCTGGCGTTTTATTAAGAAAAAGTGAATCCTTCTTGCATACTTTTTTAACTTCTCCACGAATAATTTTCCCAACTTTACGTGCTATCATTCCTTTCATCCTTTTGTCTTTTATCACACGATCAACTATGGACTTCCTGTTTTTTAGCTTAATTGAACGACCAATTCCTTGTAATGACGGAGGTAAGTGTGTGGCACGACGCTTGCCATTGCAAATCGTAAAAACCTATAAAAAATTCAGTTAACACATAATACACACATGCATAAAGGCTTACTCCAATTGATGAATCCATCCTTCGGCTTCTGGGAGTAACTGGAGTAGAGTGATATTGTGCTGTATGTGACTCAGGAGAAGATGTAAGCGGGGTTTCAGAAATTTCATGACCAATCTTGTTCTTGACAATCACATCTCCAAATACATGCAAAATCTTCTTTTCACCAGTAACCACTTCTTTCCTTGCCTTTACAATTTTACTTAAAAAGGACAAGCACTTGCCTCTACAAACTATTCCTTCCCTTAAAAGTTTTTCCAAGTCACCTTTAGAAAACTGATAATTCTTCTCCAGGGTGTCTAAAATTAGTTCTACTTCTTCAATCTTCATCTTTAAGTATGCTCTACTTCCAGGAGAAACTATGGCACCACAGAACAGGCAATCCATCATCAATTATAATGAGAGAGAAAGTGAGTCGGAAGGAGATTGATACAAGCAGACTAGCTACCTCGTGGTCTCACGTGGATGTGACGTTTCGTGATTCATCGTGAAACGTCATAGTGGTCACGTGAAATATCATGCGCATCAGGCTGTTGTCTGGCTTCCAAATAGCACAGCTTTTTACTGCGAGTGTCTCCAGACCCTTCCTCCGCAGGTAGCAAAGGGGCGTGGCGAGACTAAAGTAGTTGATACTATATTAAAAACCTTTGAAACTTAAATATATACCTTCTATATCTAAAAGTAATACCTTGGTATATAGAAATATAGGTATACCTCACAGCCCTACTCACCAACTCAGCAATTTATCTTACAAACGACATGTTAATAGTTATGGTGGTTGAGGCAACCACCTCAACATATGAATTATCCAGTTCATTACTTAGACTAACCATGCAATTTATATCAATAACCACATAAAGCATAATGTTGTAGTCTAGTATTGTGTACATAAATTTAAAAGGAACAATATTTGTCTCTAATGGCCTCTAATTTTTTTTCTAGGCAAAACCCTAATGTTATGTACATTAAAATGTACCTTATGTTAGGATATATTCCAGCTGAAAATATCATAGATTTTGTAAAATCTATNGATATATTCACAATTTTTCCCCACAACTAGCAATTGCCATAGCAACCAGATGCTAATTTAATTGAAAAAGGCCTGATATTGAAGCAAAGCACTCTGCTGCAGTGTTCTTGAGTTGTTGTTCTTGTTGTTACTAACCCTTGGTCTCTTTATAGCTGTTTTAATAAGTTCTTTTTAGAACTACTATCTTGCAGTATCTTGGACCTTTCCACCCATTTCAGTTAGTATTGGATGTCATTTATTTTCACCAGCATGTGGACCAGCAACAAAGAGCTTGGAGGTAGAGTTCACTAATGAATAGAGAACAAGTTGCTATTGGTAAATGGCTCCACCAAAGCTACTAAAAAATATATGATCAGCTAAACACTAAACACATGTCTTATTGCCATACATGTAGCAATGCTCTCACGGTTTCCATGATATTTAATAGAATATTACCATAAATAATTGCAGCCTTGACTACATCCCAACGTACAGTAATAATGTACATGTACATGTACATACTGTAACACAGGTAAAACATGAGCATGTGCATGTACAATACATGCCCTTTATGTCTGATTGGTTGATTCAAACTGGGCATGGTAGTACTCATTTACATGTATTCACTAATTTCACTGTGCATGTATTTGTACTGTAAGTGTGTACCTCATTAATAGTATTTTCTAAATCTTCAGTTGCTTCTTGTGCTGCAATATCAGAATCATCACTATTACCTAGGATTAAGATGGAGATAGAGAAAAAGGAGAAGAGAGAGGGAAACACAAATACATGTATATTTATGTACATATACATGTATGTACATGATATATACATGTATGTACATGATACATACATTGTATATGTTTTGATTACATGTATACATGTAAGTGAATCCTCTGAATGATAGACATATTACACACAATCAGTTTTGTTCATTAACTATATAGAAAGGTTAATAACTACATGTAGTTCAATGAAATGCATTATTTGGTCAAGCTCAAGTCAGTTGTGTGGCTATGCACATGTGGGTCTCTGACTTGCTAGATCTGCTGCTAGCTAGGCTGTTTTTATAGCTAAATCTGAATCTAGTCTGAAACTCCCATCATAATAAGAGTAATAATAATAAGAAGAGTGTCATTTTCATTCTAGCTAGCTTGTTGACGTTGAGCTCTCTTTTTCTCATTCAACACTTATCTTTGTGTGTTTACTTCATATAGTTCACATGTGTTATTACAATATCATTAGAATACATTAGATCATTGACAAATAAATAAATAGATACAATAGTAGTATACACATGGAGTGTAAGCAGAAGATGGGCGTGACTAGAGAAGTACGACATACATATACATGTACATACAAAAAATTTCTGTTAAAGTGGGGTTCACTTAAGCTGGCTCCATTATACATGTACTGTAGATGTAAACAAATTAATACATGCAATGCTACATGTACATGTATATCACAGAAATCACTGTACAGTACATGTAGATGTGTATATAATGTCCATTATTATTTTACATTATAGGTAAACCTTTAATTAGTAGGTGTGGCTCACATATTGATATTTCTGTTTAATGTTCTTTCTTAATAGCATCTTCATCATCTTTAGGCTCTAATGATGCGTCCAATATACTGAGAAATGAGAGAAATAGAGAGAAAAAACACACACATAATGAAATACCATGTACACTGCATGTACAAGTATAGCAAAACATGTACACTGTACATTGTATTTGGCAAGCAACTTCAAAAATTCATAAAAAATTCAATTTTGATTGGATCCAGCTTAAACTTTATCAAATAAGGACATGCACATGTGCCAGAAAAAATTATTTAAAAAGTAAAATAATGTCCTTTTCAATTTTGGCAAAATACTTTTTAGTAGGATGAAATTTGTAAAAACTAAATTTTGATCGGAATAAGCTCAAAATTTTTACACAACATAATTACATATACCATAAATCCTCAAATAAAAGCCCAGGCGTCTATTTCTTAAAATGACATTTGGACCTCAAAAAAAGTGAAAAAGAAAACAAAACTTGAGGCAAGGCAGGATTCAATCTCAGGACCTCACACAAGTGATGTTAGGATGCTTAACCAAGTATTTACAAGGCATCTATGATATTTTTAGGCTACATTTGCGTATTTATGCTTCCATTTTATTGCTAACCCGGCGTTTATTTGCACCTGGCTTTTATTTGAGGATTTACGTTACATGCATGTACATGTATATGCATTAGGAAATTTTAAATTGAGAATTGTCTCCTTTTTAATTCTGATGAAATTTGGCCATAAAATTATACATGTACATGTAGCACAGCTGATTTTTAGCAACTTTAAAAATTAAAAATTTAAGGTATTATGACACTTAATGGTACATGTTAGAGATGTACCAATATGGGTTTTAGCCGATATTTCGATATGCTGATATTAACATAGCCAATACTGGCTGATACCGATACCGATCCCATATTTTCCTTCCTACCTTTTAGGCACAGATTTCCACATGTACAATGTGATTTATACACTTCCTAATTTACTATCTTGACTAATTTTTAAGTAGTCCCAGCTATAGAATCATTTTGACATTTTTTCTAGCTCATAATGTCTTAAAATTAATTAATTAACCCTTTATTCTCATGCATATGACCATGTGTTGCTATACATGTATCTGCAAGATGCATGCAAAGAAACCAATAACCGATATCCGATATGCCAACTGATTATTGGTACATCTCTAGTACATGTACAAATGTACATTGATTGTTGCATTTGATGAATTACCCTAGCACTAAATAGTGCAAGGTCTCTCGCCAACTTTTATTGCAACTTTAAAATTATTATTAATATGATTTACTTCAGGCGCCTAGTATAATCTGCTAATGCGTTATCTCATTATCCTAGCTGTATAAATGATACTGAACCAAAATCACACAACTTTATCATTATTTTGGACTCATTCACCTAATGCAAAAAGGTAAGTTTAGTTTCCACAAATTGCCTCCAAAATCACTTCCAATTTTTATTATATTTTCTAATATTGTTGTCCTTAGGCTACGTAAAAATTTTGAAGTGATTCTGACTAAAAAATTTTGAGTTATGGCCATTTTCAAAAACAAGCCAATTTTTGGAAAATGACAATTTTTTTCTGAAAATTGGCTCAAAAATCATCAATGATTTTTATCATATTTTCTGATACACAATGATGTCCTTACTTTGATTTGTTGTTGATGAAAGTTTGGCAGACTGTATCATATGAGGAGATGCTGCTCTGTACAAGCAAAATGAGCTCTGAACTGAGAAAAGGTGAGAAAGGAAGAACAGAGACTGTGTGATCATGCACTAAATGAGTTACAGTACTATATACATGTATGTTCATACTATTGTACTTTTAGCTCTCTTAGTTGAGTGAGCTTCCAGTTTGTATGGATCTACTACAATTCCTCTTTTCAACCGGCACTATGAAGTTATTAAAAACAGTTTTAAAAATAGTTTTTGTTGTTTTATTTTTTGTTTTTTTCACCTTTTGCTATCCTTCTGTGATGATTTATTAATTGATCCTGTTGCCAGGAAACCCAATATTAATTACTTGTTAATTAAATATTTTATATCACCTCATTGATAGCTATCAAAACTTGACAATGGTCCAAAAGTCTCTTCCTACTGCTGCTTCCCCTTATTCTTCTTCTACTTCCACTGCCACTGACTCCTCCCACTGACACACCAACAGATTCAGTATCAAAAATCACCTCACATTCAAATCTAAAATAGAAAATATACAAAAATAGAGTTAATTTGTCAGATATTGACAATTCAAACCAATATACTACCGTCACTTGCAGAGTGTACTACTACTGGCACTACTTTTTGGCTTATGCCTCATCCTGAGATAGTTTTGGCAATGTTTCTTAGTGCATATGTAAACAGTAAACAACACATGCAGTGCTTCATTGTCATTGCCATGACTCAAACAATACCACAAATATCAGATAATTGCAATATTGTACATGTACATGTATTTGTAATTGAGTGTACATTTGTATCATATAAATGTACATGCACATGTACATGTAGATCATGTACAGTATAATTATGTAGATCTGACTCTAAGGGTATAATTATTTGATACCATAGGGCGCCTTTTTTTCAAGGGCTGTAAATTTTGCGGATTTCGTGATTTTCTGTAAGATTCGCAAAAATTACTTCTACGAAAATCAAATTAATACGGTACAAGATGGCAGATGGCATAAATTCGCGAAATTTCCACGAAACCTATAGCGCTAGAAAAAGGCACCCTATGGTATTATGCATCAATATCTGTATCTGTCGTAAAGTGAAATGTTGAAAAATTTACATATTTTTCAAACACTTGTAGCCCTAATGATTTAAATATTGGTTTAAAGATCCTTACTTGGTACTGATTTCAGTAGGTGGTATTGTAATTATCTATTCTTCAGGCTCCTCCTCCTTCTGTATCTCCTCCTCCTTCTCCTCATCCTTCTCTCTTTTTCTTTCTATGGGAAGAGTCTTTGTTTGATTGTCGGTGGGTGGAGTGAGAGCTTCAAAAAATAGGTGTCCATATTAACCTACTTGTATATTAATAACAATTACATGATGTACCACATGACATCAGCTTCTGGTTCAAGTAT
>NW_003546418.1:121058-122436 GCF_000090795.2 Amphimedon queenslandica | reverse complement strand
TGTTGCATTTTATTAGAATTTATAAATTAGAAAATCTGCTCCTTCATAAAACTATTATTAATCAGAGAATGACTTCAAATTAAATAGACAAGGGATCAATCATCGTTTGCAATCACCATGCCCACTGTTTGTTTAGGCAAGGCACTATAGATTCTTTCTGTCATCCATCCATTGATCTATTGATGTCGGGGATGAATGACAGAAAGAATAGCCTCAACAGTGGGCATAGTGACTGCACTTTTCCTCCACTAAAACCATGATGATAGATTGACTACTCCCTTTTATTAATAAAGATGGACGAATCCAGAAATTTGCAATCAATTCTGATTTCAAATAGTTTTGAGACTGGAATCGAATACCGATTCTGAGTACTACATCTGCGCATGCACAAAACCACATGGTATCAATTACAGCACTAAAAATGAATAATTAATGCATTAAAATAATACTGGTTTACTAAATATAATTAATATTAAAGGGTGTGGTTGGGTGCAGCTTAATTTGAAATTGTTTCAAACGATTCCCACTTTTCTTTTGATAAGAGTGCAATTCTATTCAGAATTGACGGATCGAATACTCTGAACTCGGAATCACCCATCACTAAATTATAATTGTCATGAATTAGCCTCATCATGTAAAGTGTGGACAAAGTTAAAAAATATTATAACTTACTATTATGAGATTCATTAAGATGAATGAGATCTATTAGAACAAACTATAATTTTCATCAGTAATGATGAGTTTCCACTTAGTCTTGTGAGAATGAAGCCCATCAGCAGAAATGAAGATATAAGGTATAAGAGTCTGAGTAAACAAGAAAGAGGAGTTTGTGGCACTACAGCAATCCCTGGTCTCTGGGCTCAGTACTAAGATCTACTTTGTGTATATGGTAGCTATTACCATAGATAATAGATTATCTATGCTATTACTCGACGGGAGTGGTTACCACACCCACAGTACAAATTACATGACGTACGTACGTAAGTACGAGATCAAGAGCTACATGTAGAGCTAGCTAGCTAGCCAAGGCTAGGCTCTGATTTCTTCTTGGAAAACAAATGGCAGCTTCTCGTCTTATTAAAGATCCTGTGATAAAGGATGAAATAAAAAGATCCACTTCAAAACAGCAGTGTAACGTTTCAAAGCGGCAAAATTCATCCGCTTCAAGGGTGGCGGCTTGCAGCGGCGACAGTGCCAAGGAACAATACTACAAAGGCATAGATGCAGATGAAAGAAACAATAATGAAGAAAAGCTTGACTGTGAAGTTCAAGATGGGAAACTAGATCGGTTAGAGTGGAGAGACGAAAATTTACAGCAGTGGTTAGAGAACAAAAAATCCGATCAGTTAGAGCACATCGCCCCAGTGTACTCTTCTTT
>NW_003546418.1:118234-121048 GCF_000090795.2 Amphimedon queenslandica | reverse complement strand
GATATAATTCAGATGGAGACGACTCAAGTAGCAAGGTAGACAAAAATGTGGAAGTTGATTTGGGCCCAAAAGATGATCAACTATCAAAAGAAATTATTAGTAACAATGAGTGGGAAATTTGTATACGTTCAGAATTAGAAAAACTTCAAAAGGAAAGAGAATATGAAGCAAAGCGTCGCTCAGAACAGCGGGCTGCAATTAAAAAACAAAGAGAGGAACAGCGGCAAGCAATGCTAGTGATGCAAGATATTGAAATGGAGCAACTCAGGCAGGAAACTGATGAATTAAAAAAGGACAAGATAAAGCAAGAACATGAGTTCAAGGAAGAAGATAAGAAAATAAAAGAATTTGCAGCAGTGCAGAAAACTAAATGGGAGAAGAAAGCTGAAGAAAAAGCAATAGCTGACATGATGGAAGAAAATGAACTAAAGATAGAAGCTTTTATGAAGTTAGAGGAGGAAAGAGAACAAACACGGTTGTATCGACAAAAAAAGAAAGAAGAGGCAAAAACTGCATTTGAAGATATAAAGAGACAATATTAATGACAATACTTCAGTTTACAAAATGTAATTAAATTATACTAAAGCAAACTAATTAAAGTCAACTTTATGTTCAGTAGTAAACATCTTTTTTATGAATCAAGTACTGTCATTCCTTTAAGTTGAGCCATTTGTGGCATCTGCTAATTGCTCTTGAGAGTCATCTATGGGTGTTTTCATTGTGCCACCTGTACCAGGAGGGGATTCGTCACATGTACCAATAGCAGTCAACTGCTTATACATGGGTGCAGCAATACTAGCTGTATGGCTGTAGGCTTGATCAATGTTCACAACAGCCTCGTAGGCATCTTTAGAGCTAATGTCTTTTGGTGCTGAAAAATGACCTTCCAACTCTTTAAATGTAGCAACTTGGTCATTCGAATCACGGATTATCTCCTTTAAAAACTCATTCTTCATTTGATGCATTTCTGTCATACTTGCTAACCTTTTTTCTTCCATTTTAAATATCAATGCCTTACTTGATTCGGCCATTTTCTTTCTATCTTCAAACTGTTGCTGAGCTATTTCCATTTTCTTCCTGACCAGACCTGCTTGTTTGTCAGTTTCATACTTTTGCCTATCAGCTTCAGTACGTGCCAAGTCAAGTTTGTTCTGCAGCTCCATCTCAAGTTTCTTCTTCTCAGCTTCACTCTTTATTATTTCCTTTTCTTTTTCAACTACTGCTGAATCGTATTTTTCTTTAAACTGTTTCTCAAAAACAGCCTTTTCTTTATGAGTTTTCAGTGCCAGCTCTTGTTTTTCAAGTGTGGTTTTAGCAATTATCAAATCCTTGTCTTTTTGCAATACTGCCTTCTCAGTCTCCATTTTAGCCAATTCAAGCTCAGCTTTACTTTCTATCTCCCACAACTCCTTTTCATGTTGTCCTCTCATTATTTCTTTTTCATAATCAGCTTTGAGTGATAGGTTCGCTTCAATATTTTTCCTTTTCTTTTCTTCGTCAGCCTTCAAAATATCAATTTCCTTTTTATGCTCAGCTCTTAATACAGCTTCTGCTTTATCTTTTTGAGCTTGGACATCTTTTCTTTTCTGTTCTTCACCAGCCTTCAAAGCATCAATTTCCTTTCTATGCTCAGCTCTTAAAACAGCTTCTGTTTTATCTTGTTGTATTTGAACATCAAGTTTCCTCTTTTTTTCTTCATCAGCCTTTAAAGCATTCATTTCGCTTTTGTGTTGAGCCCTTAATACAGCTTCTGCCTCCTTTTTTTCAGCCTTAGCTTGTAATACTTCTGTGTGCCTTTGTTCCAGTAATTGATTCGCTTGTTCTCGTAATTGATTCGCTTGTTCTTGTAATTGATTCACTTTTACCTCGGCCTTTGCCAATGATCGATTCGCCTGTTCCAGGTCTGCTCTCTTTCTCTCTGCCTCATCAGCTTCATTCTGTTGACAGTCCGGGCATTTTGCTATCTTTGTTGTATAAAACAGGCTGGCTTTTCCCGAAGTGTAAGTAGTATGACATGTAAGGCACTCGTATGTTGGCATGATAAAGTTAAATCGCCGACGGTCTAAACTTAACTAATGTCACGCTACGCGTACAGTGCATTTTATATCTATGATTTAATATACTGCGCTAGCCTATTGTATTATTAGATAATGAAGAATCCCGCCCACAAAGAGAAGCAAGTCGTACTGAAAATTGTTCTTGCCATTGTTTTCTTTGTAGCATGGGTAATACTTTTGGCAGAAAAAAACCTACCACCAGAAAGGGACAGTTTAATTCGGACCCTGAGTCTGGGACGGGCCGCCATAGTAGACCGAATACTAATCGACTTGAAAGGAGTCAAGCAAGGAGTTTTGTGGCAGAGAGAGTGGCTCATTTCGAAAATAAAACACAAAATGAAACAAGAAAAGCCCAAGTAATGCCTATACCTAGAAGCCAAGTGGCTGACCCAGTGTGTAACCATGGCTCTGTTGAAATACCAGAAATTAGTTTTACAGTAGCAGAAATTAAAACTAAGTATGAAGCAGAAATGAAAAGGCACAATGCGGAAGAACCATCATGGAAAGCTGATTTTAGCGGAAAGAGAAAAAATGCAGAGTGGCGTAACACAAAGGATGGTCAAGAAGTCATGATTGAACAACAACTATATGATAAAGATTTAGTTGAGAGATATGAAGAAAAATTACAGTCAATTGAGAGAATTGAGGAAAAGAGGCAAGAAGTGGCAAAAGAAGCAGAAATAAGAAGATTGGACCTATATTCTTCAGCTTATTCAGCTTCAGTAAATCCAAAAGAATTGAACTATGATCCTAGTGT
>NW_003546418.1:103785-118133 GCF_000090795.2 Amphimedon queenslandica | reverse complement strand
AAATCCAAAAGAATTGAACTATGATCCTAGTGTGGATTTATCATCTGAGCTGCTTCTTAAACCAGATGTCTTTTGTAATCAAGCAGCTCCAGTTATTGCAAACATGCACAATGTCGGAGCAGCAGAAACATCTAAGCAATCACAGCTTCAACTAACTACTGCTACTAATGAAGACCTACACCATCACACAGCCATTGATGTGCTTCAAGAATACACTTCACCTGTGACTAATTGGAGCAAATATGAACAAGAGAAAATTACAAAACTTAAAAAATTTGATGAAAAAGATAAAAAGGTGACAACATTGATTAAAAAGGTTATAACAAATTCTGAAGGAGGGTTTAAACGTGATACTTTATTAAGTTTTGAAAAGGAAATGGCTCCTTCACAGTCAGATCTATTTTTGATGCCAGAAACAAAAAATTGAAGTTTTTTAATGGAAGACTTAGTGATGCAAACTAAAATCACGCAATGTATGCATAGTCATTAATGATGTGGCACATAAATATATAGTTCTTTTTGCTCAAAATTATTGTGATTTAAGAGTTATTAATCATGTTTTTTTATACGTGGAATGATTTAACTTAGTTGGGTGTGGTTTATTATAAAAGGTGTAGCTAGTCTGCAGGAAAAGGAGCCAGTGACCAAGGGATCATTTAATAGTTTTACTGAAGGAACACAGACCAAAGAAGAAAGAAATGTAGCTGCAACAGCAACAATAATGCCAGCATATTAGTAAATGTTTTGATGTGACATAGACCTTACTACTAATCCTGTAGTCTGGTCATCCTGTTATACATACTAGGTCTACCAGTAAACAAGACTCTTCAGACACACTTTCATGATAAAGTATACACAATATACAAATGGACATGACTATCATATTTCACCATACATCCACACCTAGAATAAGTCTGTTGTGACCAAAACGCATGAAATGCAACCACGGCAAAACTTTTAGAAGCAAATATTTTAGAACTTAATCTTAACAGAGCTGAGAACAGATTAAAAGCATGCACTTATATAAACAGTTACTGATTAAATAACAGAACATAAACATTAATTAACACATAATATAAATATAGTACACAAGGTTACATCATCACTGCACAATCAAAAATCATAATAATAATAAAAACTGAAATCCCAAGCAGTAAAGAAAGTAATAATAATAAAAAAATAATAATCACAAAATACATAACAAATACCACGATAATAATAATTATTATTATACTAACACAACACGCACATGCACTATAACCCAGCAAGACCACAGCAGTGATCTAAGCCACCCACAATAGTGCTGTAACCCACCCACAATTTAATCAAAGATTTTATTATTTTGAGTAAAAAAAACAATTATAATTCTTTATATTCTTGATGGACTGGTGCAGGATAGTACCGATTACACGAAGAGGGCTGCAAAAATTTTATCATTGTGGAAAACCTCTGCAGGATTACCGATTACACGAAGAGGGCTGTAAAAATTCCATTGATTGGAAAACCTCTTATAAAAGTTGTTGTTCCAAGGAGCCATGCCTTGATGTTATATTGTGAACTGTTTTACTTTTCATTTGGATCAGATCCGGCTTAATGGGTGTACAATTTCGTCTTCTAATGCCACTTCTATCTCTTCTTCTAGCCATGGCACTGTTTCCATCTCTTTTTCAGGCACAATTTTAACGTCTTTATCGTCTGATATCTTGCTTCTTGTCAATCTCTGCTCACAGCTCCTTCAGCCATTATTATTCAATGTCAGCACGTCGTAAATCTGTGCATGAGTTTGCGTAGAGCCTTTGATACGCGTCATCTTGACATAAGTAACTTACAACATGGCTAGTTCGTGATGTATCTAATTTACAGTCACCTCTCCCTTGGACGCACGCATCCTCGGGATCGGTGACTGTAAATTAGATACATCACTCCTAGCCATGTTATAAGTATTACTAATAATTCTAACAATAAGCAAAATCTATCTAGAATATGTCTTATTGAAAACCCACTAATCAACAAGACGCGTTACTGTACTTGTGTAAGAAACCCTACACCTGTGAACACCATAACCTTTAGCTCTCTCTGAAAAAAGCCAAAAAATATTTTGAAATGAACAAAGACATAAATGTAGAGAACAAACAGCAAGTTTTATTTTTAAAATAAGAATCTAATGGCAAGCCTAAACTTAACTGAACTAGCAGCTACTCCTGGAGGCTACAAACTATATGACCATTAGTTGCCAATAGCATATATTGATGACACTTAAAATCTCATTATAAATGTAAATAATTCAAGAAACTAAACAAATTTAGACAACTTTTATGCATGTCCATGTACATGCAGTTGTACATGTAAATGTAGTTCAGAAGTTACAGTTACACAGGTACTTAAACTTTCCTTGAATGACAATACTCCTACCTTGCCTTGCTTTAAACTCCTACAAGACATTACAAGCATTGAGATGTAATAATGTACATGTACATACTGTAACATACATTGTAACCATGTACATGTACAATACATATTCTTTATGTGTGATTGTTCGATTAAATTTTGGCAAGTTAGAAGTAAATGTACTTATTTATTTACTGTGTATGTAATGTACATGTACAGTATGTGCATGTGTATACCTCATTCATATTATTTTCTAAGTCTTCAGTTGCTTCAGAATCATCACTATTACATGTACCCAGGATTAAGGTGGAGATAAAGAAAGAGGAAGAGAGAGAGGAAAATATAACTATATCTATGTACATTGTACATAATGGTAATCCTCTAAATAATAGACACATTTCACATTAACGCAATCAGTTTTGCCCATGAATTATATACTGTCAAAGGGTTAATAACCAGTCCAATACAATGCATTAATTGGGTGAGCTCAAGTCAGTTGTGGCTATGTTCGTTGCATGGTTATGGTTATGTGGTCGTGGTTCCGTGGTTATTTAATGTCCATTATTGCTTTATATTATAAATAAACCTTTAATTAGTGGGTGTGGCTCACATATTGATATCAGTTCTGTTCTATATTCTTCCTCATTTGACGTATTTTCTCAATAATAGCATCTTCATCCTCTTCAAACTCTAATGATGTATCCAATATACTGAGGAAGAAGAAACAGAGAAAGAAAAGGCTTATGATTATAATTTATAAACACACCAATATTGAATATTGATAGTAAAACATGTACGCTGTACATGTACATGTACATGTACATTGTATTTGGCAACTTCAAAATTCATTAAAAATCCAATTTCAATTGGATACAGCTTAAACTTTCTACTCAAATAAGTACATGCACATATACATGTACCAGAAAAGAATTATTAAAAAGTGAAATTATCTCCTTTTCTATTCTGGCAAACAGGGAATTAATTTTGCCCAATTTTTTACTATTTTAAAATTTTTGAATCAGAATCAGCTCAAAACTCCTACGCAACGTAAGTACATGTACATCCATCAGACAAAACAATAAAAATTGAAGATTCTCTTCTTTTCAATTTTGATGAAATTTGGCTCATGACCCTGTACTATACATGTAATACAGGGACTTTTGCCCAATTTTTTGAGCCAACTTTAAAAATTCGTAAAAAATTAATTTTGATCAAAATCAGCTCAAATTTTCTACACAACATAAGAATACTGTATGTACATGTATATGCATTAGTAAAAATTATAAATTTTCTATTTTCTAATTTTGGTAAAATTTGACCAGTAACCCAATATAATAATAGTACAGGTATTTCGGCCTAATTTTGGAGCAAATTTAAAAATTCAAATTTGATTTGAATTAGCTCAAAACTTCTTCACAACATAAGGGCATGTACGTGTACATGTATAATTTGTATCAAAAAAATATATAAATGGAAATTTTTTCCAATTTCAATTTCAATGAAATCTGGCCAATGACACTGTACTGTATAGCAAGGCTGCAAAAGTCATGGCAGCCATTTTGAAGTGGAGTATATCCTACTTAGTAATGCTACAGTGTTACTAATATATGTAGTATAGGGACTTTGGCCTAAATTTGCTGTAAATTATAAAATCTTTTAAAATCCATTTGTGTTTGCAATCAGCTCAATGTTTCTACACAACTCTTTCCCTCTCTATATTAAACTTTTCATTGATCATCAGTCTATAATACTGTACAATATTTCAACAATTAGCTTTGCTATTATTATTATCATTAGTTTAAAAAAAAACATAAATACATGTACATGTAGTACATCCATTTTAAAAAATTACAAAAATTAAATAATATTTCCTTTCAAATATGGCAAAATTCGGCAAGTGAACAGGCCTGTACTACATGTACATGTATGTACAGTATAGGTTCTTTGATTCAATTTTGTGCAACTTTAATTTATCACTACACTGTAAGTGGGTGTTACTAGATGAATAATGATAACTGATGTTAATCAATGAAAATTAAATTTATGAATATATAATGAAGGCCTGCTCAAATGGACAATGAAATTTTCTGGCAATAAAAATTTTCTACTATAAAGTAAAACAAAATGTATAAAAACAAACAACTACTCTTATTTTGCTGTACATGTACACATTCCGAAGTTGCTTTTGTAATTATAAAATAAAGAAACAGCCGTCAACTTGGATAATCCCTTGCTACAGACAAGGCTACAGTTGACATACAACTTATCCAACAGGCAACATAAGCAGCTAACATAATCAAGCTTAAGGTTTACAATTTTATATTTTACAATGTACCAAGATATGAGAAAAAATGACATGTACACGTAATATACTTCAGTTATAAAATTGACAGACTTGACATATTTTTGCATTTGAGCTCACATAAAATACTACACAAATAATAACTCCATAACTTACCAGCCATGCTTTCTCTTTCCCAGTGATATCCTCTTTACTGAATATATCCAGTACAGCTCCTGTCTTCATAGCACTCAGTCCTGTCTTTATCTCTTTGACCTCATCTTCACTCATTAACTGATCATCAGTTCTTAATACTGTAGGAACATCACCTGTGGAGAGCCTATTAATCAATAATTATTATTATTATTATTATTATCGTTACTATTATTGCATTGTAAAATTTAACTTGCTTTTATATTTTACCAATTATATAAATTTTAAAAATGAAAAATAAACAATATTCATTTAATGAACAACAAGACGATCATTACCAAAATTACAAACATAAAAGAATCCATTTTTATCAAATGCTAATCCAAAAGGATTAATAAATTGGCCAATATTACTGCCTTCACTTCCAAAACTGCTAACAAACACACCATCACTAGTAAAGACTGATATACGAGCATTGCCACATTCACTAACATACACTAGACTAGTAGCTGCAGTGTCTATTGTTATACCATATGGACTAAAAAGCTGTCCAGGGCCAGATCCTTCAGTACCAAACTGACTCACAAACTTTCCATCTGGAGAGAACTTTAGAATGAGATGATTCCAATAATCAGCAACATAGACTAATCCTTGACTGTCAATAGCAATGTCACATGGATACTCAAACTGTCCATTATCTGATCCTTCACCATCAAATGAATGAGAGAAGGTTAGGTCAGGATTCAAAACTTGTATACGACGATTACCAGGGTCAGCAATATAAACCTGTTCTGTTACAGGAGAAATGGCTATACCAAAAGGAGTATGAAATTGTAGTGGCCCATCTCCTTTCTTACCAACTGATGCTTTACGATAACCATCTGGGCTTATCTTCTGGATCCTGTGATTATCAGATACAAGAATGAATTTGTCTGGAGTAATTGCTACACCACGAGGAGAAGAAAACTTGACATTACCACTTCCTCCTTTCCCTCCTAATGATTTTACTATCATTCCTTCTTTATCTCATATTGTTACACAGTCACTATTGCACTCAGTTGTTACAATATGATTATTATTACTTACAGCAACTCCATAAGGACCCTTAAGCCAATTTATAGTACGTAGTGGAGTGATGTTATCAAGGTGGGGATTGAAAGGGATGACTAGTGAGGTATCCTCAAGGTGTACGTCATATATTTGTACTTCTACTGTACGAGTACCACGTGTTGAAGGGTTACACTGTATCCAATACACTTCAGGAGCTGTGCTGGTGGTAGTGACTGTAGTTTGAATGGGTTGATCACCTTTACCAACTGGTACTAAACTACAGCTGAGAGAAGAGAGGGGAACAGACAGAAGAGATGAATCTGGTGCTTCAATTGATAGTGAAAACGAAGCTGCTTTGCTAATATCACTAATCTTCTTCACTCTACACTGCTGTAGTGCAGTGTTCCCTGAAATAATATCTCCAATGTGGTGTAGCGATTTGATATCTTTACTCAATACAAAGTCAGCTTTTTCCTTTGGATGTAACTCTTCCACATTAATCCCTGCACTAACTTCGCTCATATGCTTCTTCATCTGTGTCTTAAACCTCAGGACCTGTTGAGGACTGCCTGTCTTCAGACTCTGTTCCACATATTCCTCGACATCCTCCAGAAGACTCAAACTCATTTCTGCTGATTCTATTTGCTCTGACAGCACCTTTAGTTTATCATCAGTGACCCTCTTTGCTTGCTTAGTCAGTTTCCTCTCTGACTGACGAAGAACAACAATCATTTCCTCTACCATTTTATGTATTTCTTCTAAAACTCCTTCTCCTCTCTCTCTGATCTCACCCTCTCTCTCTGCTAGAGCAGACAGGACCTTCTTGAGTGCTTCCTTCTTTCTCTCAACTGGTGATAGATATTCTCTAAGCTTTTGGCAGTGTTTAGTATAACTGTCAGCGATTAAGTCGTATTCATGATTTTTGTGATTACGAACCTGGCAGGCAACACAGATTACTGTATCACATGTTTCACAGAATAGCTCCAAAGGCTTTTCATGATCACTACATGTGGCCTCTGCTGTCTTCTTTGTTAGACTGAACATCTCTTTGAGGTCGTTGAGGTGGAATGCTACAGAAAATACTTCTATTCCTTCTTCTGGTACCTCTGTACGATGACGACAAGTGGGACAAGAGAGGTAATAGGTCTCATTCTTCTTATCCAGAGGTAATCTCTCCAGACAGTGCTGACAGAAAGAGTGATGGCAGGGTAGGATCTTAGGGTTGGTATAGTGGCCAAGACAAACAGGGCAAATGAGCCGCTCCTCCAGTTTGAGTCTGAGATCAGGAGATGGTGTGGTTGCCATTTCGAGAAAAGGGTAAAATTGTGTACGTAAAGTAAGAATGAAAACTGAAAAGAGATAAAATAAAATGAAGATATAGCAAAAAAAGAACAATAAGAAAATGAACAAGCTGGAATGAATGTAAATGCAAAACAAAGTATAGTAGGAGAGAGAGAGACCTAATGGCAAGATGCAGCAATAAAAAATGAAGAAGGTGGAAGGAGGAGAGAAGGTCAGCTAGACACAAAAACTAGGCGGTACCATAAATATATTCAAAGATCTTGTGACCAAATGAAGTGATAATGAATCTTGGCTTTACCATAGCAACCAATGCAGTACATGCACTTTTTATAGATAAACACAAAACATTGAGGGGCGAGCCTGAGCAAGTAAAGCATTATTACACCCAAAAATTGTTTTTACCACATGTCTAAATGCATGTACACTTGACTTTAATGTCAATTTGCACTTCCTTCATTGCCTCAGAATCTCTCTATAGCAACAGCTTGTTTATAGCATTTAGCAAGTAGTAAAGATACAGATGTACCGGGTACATGTAGCTAAAAATAGTCACCATACTAATACATTGTAGTTAGGTATATAAGCAGTTCTTGCAGGATTTAGTCAAGCTTAAGCTATACTCTAGCTGTCATTCAAATGATTCAATGTAATCAAAATCCTTTACACCAACAAAGAAGACATCATATCTTCTTTCTTAACCTTAAGGTTTGAGGAAGAGTCCTTATCAACAGATGCAGCAATAAAACAAAATGAAAGGAGAAGAGAAATGCTAACAACACAAAAAGTGGGCAAAAATAAGGAAGTGATAGTACATAATGAATCTTGGTTTTACCATAGAAACCACTGTACACATACTGTACATTATTTTAAACTGTGGAGCCCTGTATTGTAATTTTTACATCATCTGGTCAATTTGGTCCCCTTAGTAATGCCATTTTGTTTATAATTATAAAATTAATATTAAACAACCCACACACATGTAAAGTAGCATAATATTAACCACACAAAGTGCTGCAACTATCTAAAGCAAATTATAAGGAAATTTTCCATAAAATCCATACAAGCAATAAACAACAATCATTCAATAAACAACAAGTCGGTTGTTCTTCCAATCACAAACATACAAAAATCCATTTTTATCTAATGCTAATCCATAAAGACCTTTAAACTGACCAATACTACCGCCTGGCCTCCCAAACCTATTAACAAACACACCATCACTAGTGAAAACTGATATACGATTATTGCCATGTTCACTAACATACACTAGACCAGTAGCTGCAGTGTCTATTGTTATACCATATGGACTATTAAGCTGTCCAGGACCAAATCCACAAGTACCAAACTGACTCACAAACTTTCCCTCTGCAGAGAACTTCTGAATGCTATGATTAGCATTATCAGCAATGTACACTAATCCTTGACTGTCAATAGCAATGTCATATGGAGACTGAAACTGTCCATTAGCTGATCCTTCACCAACAAATGAATGAGAGAAGGTTAGATCAGGATTCAAGACTTGTATACGATGATTATCAGTATCAGCAACATAAACCTGCCCTGTTATAGGAGAAATGGCTATACCACGAGGTGTATTAAATTGTAGTCGTCCACTGCCCTCCTCACCAACTGATGCTATAAGGTATCCATCCATACTTATCTTCTGGATCCTGTGATTGTCAGACACAAGAATGAAATTGTCTGGAGTAATAGCTATACCACGAGGTGTATTGAATTGTAGTGGTCCACTGCCCTCCTTACCAACTAATGTATGGTATCCATCCATCCATGCTCATCCTCTGGATCCTGAAATCATTATCAGAGAATTTGTCTGCTGCACCACAATGAGAAGAAATAATAGCACTGCTACTTCTTCCTTTCCCTCTGATTAATTTTACTTTCATTCCTTCTCTATCTAGTTTTGTTACACAGTCACCACCATACTCAGTTATTAAAACATGATCATCATCAGTCACAGCAACTCCCCAGGGACGGTTAAGCCCAGTTATAGTACGTACTGGAGTGATGTTATCAAAGTAAGGATTGATAGGGATGACAAGTGAGATATCCTCAAGGTGTACGTCATAAACTTGTACTTTTACTGTATGAGTACCACTGATTGAAGGGTTACACTGTATCTTATACACTCCAGGATCAGTGCTGGTGGTAGTGACTGTAGTGTGAATGGGCTGATCACCTTTACCAACTGGTACTAGACTACAGCTGAGAGAAGAGAGGGGAACAGTCCGAACAGACAAAAGAGATGAATCTGGTGCCTCCATTGATAATGAAAACAAAACTGCTTTGCCAGCAGTTGTAATACGACCAATCTTCTTCACTCTACACTGTTGTAGTGGGACAATATCTCCAATGTGATGTAGCAATTTGATATCCTTAGTCAATACAAAGTCAGCTCTTTCCTTTGGATGTAACTCCTCCACATTGATTCCTCCAGTAACTTCAATCATATGTTCCATCATCTGTTTCCTAGACCTCAGGACTTGTTCATAGTTGCTTGTCTTAATACTCTGATTCACATATTCTTCAACATCCTCCAGAAGACTTAAACTCATTTCTGCTGACTTTATTTGCTCTGATAGCACCTTTAGTTTATCATCAGTGACCTTCTTCACCTGCTCTGTCAGTTTCCTCTCTGACTGACGAAGAGCATTCATCATTTCCTCTACCATTTCATGTATTTCTTCTAAGACTCCTTCTCCTATCTCTCTGATCTCACCCTCTCTTTCTGCTAGAGCAGACAGGACCTTCTTGAGTGCTTCCTTCTTTCTCTCAACAGGTATTAAACATTCTTTTAACTTTTGACAGTGTTTAGTATAACTGTCAGCAATTAAGTCACATTCATGACCTCTGTGATTACGAACTGAGCAGTGTAAACAGATCACTGTATCACACCTTTCACAGAATAGCTCCAAAGGTTTGCCATGATCATTACACATGGCCTCTTGAAGATCAGCTGTCTTCTTTGTTAGGCTGTACATCTCTTTGAGGTCGTTGAGGTGGAATGCTACAGGAAAGGCTCCTACTCCTTTTTCTGGTAACTTTGTACGACGACGACAAGTGGGGCAAAAGAAGTAATAGATCTCACTCTTCTTATCCAGAGGTAATCCCTCCAGACAGTGCTGACAGAAAGAGTGATGGCAGGGTAGGATCTTAGGGTTGGTATAGTGGCCAAGACAAACAGGGCAGGTAAGCCGCTCCTCCAGTTTGAGTCTGAGACCAGAAGATGGCTTGGCTGCCATTTCAAAAAAAGACAAGAACAAAAACTGAAGAGGGATAAAGTAAATAACAATAAAGCAAAGAAGAACGACAAGAAAATGAAGAAGTTGGAATAATGAAATGCAAAACAAAGTAGAGTAGGAGAGAGAGTCTTAATGACCAGATTTAGCAATAAAAAATGAAGAAGGTGGAAGGAGAGAAAGGCTAAAGGTCAGCTCAGCTAGACACAAAAATTGGGCGGTACTAAAATTATATTCAAAGATCTTGTGACCAAAGGAAGTAATAATGAATCCTGGCTTTACCATAGCAACCAATGCAGTACATGCATTTTATTATTAGATAAATGTAAAACATTGAGGGGCGAGCCTGAGCAAACAAGCATACATTTTATTGCACACAAAAATTGCTTTTACCACATGTCTAAATACCTGTATACAGTAGACCTTGATGTCAATTTGCACTTCTTGGCTTGCTCTCCATTGCTTCAGAATCTCTCTAGCAACAGCATGTTTATAGCATTTAGCAAGCAGTAAAGATACAGATGTACATGTACATGTAGTTGAAAATAGTCACTGCACTAATAATTCGGTAGATAAGCAGTTCTTTCAGGATTCAGTCAAGCTTAAGCTATACTCTGTCATTCAATTGGTTCAATATAATCAGGATGCCTTACATCAACAAAAAAGATTTTATATACATGTATCTTTCTTAGCCTTCTTTGCTGCCTGGACATTTATAAACCACTACCGCATAGAGGTTTTAATTTGTTAATGTAAAATTTCTTAAATTTTTCAAGATTTGCCATTTGTTGGTATAAATTTTGACAAATCTTACCACACTTTTTGTGGAATTTAATTTCACAAAAATATTAAATTAGCAAAGTTTGCCAGTGAAATATAGGTATTTAATTTTGCTCATTTATTTGTTGTGACTTTCATTAAGAAAATTAATACATGTACAAGTATATCAATTACTAGAAAATAAAAAAACATTAAGATGCTCGCCCTTGTTATACATGTACGTGTATGTGTACATATGTATATGCGTAAAACTACTTTGCAAAAAATTAATTACACACACAATGTAATAATAATAATTAATCTATTTTTATTTATTTAATTACTTAAACCTGAAAATTGCCTCCACATATCCGGTAATATAGTAGGATAGTCGTCCATAATTATTAATGAGGGGCAAAGTCATAATCAGGTGTGATTGCTAGAAGAGAGGAGGAGTGAAGTTATTACACAACAAATTGTATCTTTTCCAACATCAGCAGATGCACATAACATGCCAATACAGTACAATAATAAAAATAATGCGAATTGGCCAAATCATCACTTATGAGAGGGAACTGATCTGTATAATGGAGGAAAGGGAAGGAGAAAGAGAGAGATGATAAAAATATTAGACATGTCATACATGTGTATACACGTACATGTACAAGCATACATGTATGTGTATGTGAATAAAAAATCCCAATACTGTATACATGTTCATTTTGCTCAAAATTTTAAAAGATGAGGTGATCTCATTGCTTGGCCTTGAAACACCATATACATGTAGTTCCAACAGTTGAGTACATGTACATGTACTATAGGTTTGTTCAAGTCACTTCATTTTTTTATTACAAAATTTTTTCTTTTGTCAGTTCAAAAAGGTGGATGATAATTGAAATAACACTAACTTTTAATGTGAATGTACATATAGTATCAAACCGAAATGAAAGATAAGGACATGACCTAGAGAGGAGAGAAGGAGAAAGAGAGGTAAAACGGATCCTTACATGTACTGTCATTGTTATTCTTTATCTATTTATGCCATTTTGGCATAAGATTAATTATAATAGTGTATACATGTACTATGTAGTACGTGTACATTGTATATGGAGTAGTGCTAATTCAGCCTATTTATTACACCAGTTTTTAGCACAGCAAGCAATGTACATGTACATGTAAAAAAATGCAGTGTTTTTCCTACAGGCATGTTGCTTTTTAAAGTGGATTTTCAAAAGTTGCATACATAACAACATTGAAAATGCATTGTAGAGTAACATTTTGATCACGAGAGTACATGTAATATTTTTATTTTGTATTTTTGTTGGTTGTTTGGAATCCTATTTGTCTTTGTTTCCATTACTTTTTGACAAATTAACACAAAGTAAAACTGAATTTTTTTGAAAATTTTTTAAAACTTTAGTAGTACAGGGTGTTCCACCAAAATTGAAAGAGGGAATTCTCCATTTTTATTATTTCTGTATTCATGTCATATAGCACAATTGAGCTGAATCCAACCAAATTTGGATTTTTACTGATTAAGTTGCTCAAATATCGCCCTGTACTACATATACTGGTCTTGGGCCACATTTCGTCAAAAACTGAAAAGGAGGAAATTCTCCAATTAAAAATTTTTTTCAGAATCTCATACATGAAGTTTGAACTGAATCCAACAAAGTTGAATTTTTAAAGTTACTCAAAAATTGGGCCAAAGTCAGTTTAATTTAGTACATTGTCTCAAATTTTGCCAAATGGAAAAGGAGAGAATTTTTATTGCTTTGTGCATAATGCCAGCAATACATCTAGTAATACAGTGAATTCTCCAACAAAATCAGTTTTGCCCATTAACTAGGAAGGTTAATGTTAATATTTACCATATAGCGAGAAATTTTCGTGGCCCAAAATAATCATGGATTTCGCGTTTTTTCAAAATTCACAAAAATAAAATCCGTGAAAATCAATTTAGTATGGTTCAAGATGGCCGAAAAGTAGAAAACCACAAAAATTAAAGCCACCAAATTGATTTTTAGATGGATCCACGAAAATTTTGGGCTAAGAAAATTTCTTGCTATACGGTATACACGTACATACACATGTACATGTACATGCATTGCTACATATAGATTACTGTACATACAGTAGGTAACATTCAGTATTAGACATCCCATTGCTTTATATTATAGGTAAACCAATATATAGTGGGTGTGACTTACATATTGATGTTTCTGCTCAGAATTCTTCCTCCTATGACGTCTTTTCTCAATAATGGCATCTTCATTATCTTCAAACTCTAATGATGCATCCAATATACTGAGGAAGGAGAGAAACAGAGACAAAACTTATTATTATAAACACCAATAATAGAAATACCCTGTACACTACATGTACACTTAGTATTTTTAATGTACAAGTACATTGTACATTGTATTAATTTTGGCAAGCAACTTCAAAATTTTATAAAAATTTTAATATTGATCAAAATCAACTCAACCTTCTTACACAACATAAGAACATGTACATGTATTTGCATCAGGAAAAATTATAAAAAGGGAATTTTTCTCCTATTTAATGTGGCAAAATTTGGCCAAAGATCCATACAGGCTTTGGTCCAATTTTTTAGTAACTTTAAAAGTTCAAAAAAAATCTAATTTTGATCGGAATCAGCTAAAACTTTTTTACATAACTAAAAAATATGTATATGCATTAGGATTATATAAATGAAACATTTTTTACTTTTTGTTTTCGGCAAAATTAAGCTGTACTATAGTACAGGGACTTTGGCCCAATTTTTGAGTAACTTAAAAATTTGTAAAAAATTATCTTTAATTGAAATCAGTTCAAACTTTCCAAACAACATTAAAAAATGAATATGCATCAAAAAAATTATAAAAATTCTTCCTTTTCATTTTTGGCAAAACTTGGCCAAATATCCTGTCTTATAGCAAGAGTAGATAATATTTTAGTATCTACTCTTGCTTATAGTACAGGGACTTTGGCCTAATTTTGGAGTAACTTCAAAAATTAAAAAAATAAAGTTTTGATCAGAATCAGCTTAAACTTTCAACACAACATACGCATAGGAACACGTATACATTTATGTACTTACAGTATGCTGATTAATGGTATTACGATACTTCTGGTACAAGTACATTGTTAGTGCT
>NW_003546418.1:95239-103251 GCF_000090795.2 Amphimedon queenslandica | reverse complement strand
ATACATATCTGACCTCAGGGCCCATGGTTCATTATCAAGACCCACCTTGTCCTTCTCTCTTATCACCTTCTGTACCGGGCAATCTGCCTAAATGGTACAGAAGGTGATAAGAGACAAGGACATGGCGGGTCTTGATAATGATGATGATGAAGTTTCTGATGAGTAATGTTATTGACAAATGTCCTTGACTAGTCAAGGACATTTGTCAATAACATTACTATTACATTATAATGTATAATGTTCATTAATTTATTTTTTAAAATTAATGAACCACAATAAATATACATTATTATTGTTCCAATCACTGGTAATAAAATGTCGTGGTTGAATGTATTGACCTTTCCCACGAATCCCACTTTGCAGCGTTTAGCAATGAATATCATGTTGTGGGATAGATATACAGAGATGCATGGGCAAAAAATGCATAATCACACAGTGGTGGGAAAGGTCTATATACTGGTTGCTATATAAAATTGGGAAATGTATGTCAAGCAATTTGAGTGTATATGTACATGTACATGTCAAATTAATAATGTAAATCAAATCTTAATTAATGCAATAAAAACAAGACTATGGTTGTACTACATTATTATGATATTCTTGAGTAGTCTCTTAGAATATATTTGGGTATAACACCACTGTGTAATGAGTAATAATATGTCACAACTTGACTATGTGTATAGTATGTGCAAGTAGATCCAAAATAATTAAATTATTATTGAAGGATTGTACCGTATAGCGGAAATTTTGGAGGGAATTAAATTTGGTGAATTGGCATTTTGATAGCCATTCACCAAAATAAAAATCAGCCATTTATAGTCATTATGTGCATGCTCAATGGCACATGGCCACAAATTTGCCAAATTAAAATCTGCCAATTACCAAAATTTAGCAATTCGCCAAATTTTACTCCCTCCAAAATTTCCCGCTATACAGTAAAATACATGAGTAACTATTGTAATTGCCATAATTATCCTCCCACTTGCCATTCCTCTACTTGCCATCCTCCTACTTGCCTTAGTAAGAGGAATGGCAGGTGGGAGAACAATTTGGCAATCACAATAGTTACTCATGTATTTTATAGTCTTTTAATAATAATTTAATTTTTGGACATACCATACCGCTACACAAAGCAAGCTAAGATATGGCACTATTTATTTATTTTCTATGTACTCTAAGGTAGGAATAAGTGTATGCTGTGCAGACTAGCTTTTAATGATACTATTGACCAACTAATCTGGTAGTATTGTAATTGTTTTTGTATTACCATTTGCCACTTCCATGAAAACATGAACATTAACCTTACAATTACCAGTATACAACTATCACTATAGTAACATTGTGCTTGAGAAAGATAACCAATAAGTCAATGATGATAATACTTTATTAAGGTGCATGTGCACGAAAATCTAAAATAGCATTTTCACATCAATCTCATGATTTTGCATGTACATCTCCAGTATCGAGCGTACTTTATTTATTAGTACTAAGCTACAGCTGTATAGTCAAGTAATTTAAGATATTATTACTAATGAGTGAGTAGTAAGTGGAAATATGCATGACTAACCTTATTAATGTCATCACAACAAGCACAATTATGGTTTACTATGTACTTTAGACAAGTTATGCACACATTAATAATAACATGTCTTGCAGAGAAGAATTATTTTTATCTTATTCATAGGGCATGCAGATTAATGTTTAAGCTAGTATGTTGAGTTTGTTACAAATAAAGATCTTCAGCAAGTAAAAAAGAGCAACATCTTGAAACTCAGCCTTTTGCTACATAAATTGTGTAGCTCTTAATAGATTTATACAGCTAATTAACTATTCTAACTTTACTCTAGACAGGATGTTATTGCATCTGTTACTATATAAAGCAGTATAGATCTATAAAAATAGTCTATCCTTGGCAAAACTCATCTGCAAGGTGCAGTTATGATAAGGCTAGCTCTGCTTGTCCTTTTGCTTGCAACTGTTAACTGTAGCCCAAGTAAAGTTTTAATGTATTGCAACTTAGATATCATTCATGTTCTTTATATTATAAGCTAAACGCAGCTGGAGTGGCCCAGGGCCAGACAAAAATGATGGTAAGTTGTGAAACAGTCATATAATGAATTAGTCTTTTTTGTGATAGACCATCTGTTGGAGCCATTAGCAGTCAAGCCAGAAGACAAGGAAGAAAGCAATCTAGACCTTGGTGAAGAACATACTCAAGACAAAAAGGATGACCTAGATGATGACAAGAATGACAAAAATACCAATAACCAAGATGACCATGAAGATAATGATGAAGATGACAAAAACATTAACAAAGATAATGGTGATGAAAAGTATAACTTTAAGACTGAGATAACAGAATGTGAGTCAAAACAGTCTGTAATGCACAATAGTATTCATTTATATAATCTTTTTTGCAGTGACAGAGGAAGTTACCCAAGTACCAGCTAATTTAAGTATGCTAGCTATCTTTGTTTTTTTATAGCAGCCTATATATGCGATTATTTTAGGTGGAGAGTATAGTAGTGGTGAAGATATTTTAGAGGGAGATATCAAACTGACTCCAGAGCAGGCTGCACTATTCAAGCGTAGTGGGTGGGATGGGTTAGTCAATTCTGAAGCCTGGCTTCGTGGTCACGGCAAATGGTCAAGGACTATTCCATACACAATTAATGGAGTTGGTTAGTAAAATTTGTATAAATGTTACGCAATGAAATTTGATTTTATCTAGCTACAAGGGAAATAAATGCCTTAAACAATTCAATTCAAATTTTCAATGAACACACTTGTTTAAGATTTATTCCAAAACGAGACTATAATAATGATTACATCGAATTTATCAGTAATGGAGGGAGGGTAAGCTCTGTTTAAACTAGTTTTAATATTTTCAATTCTGATTCCAGTTGCTGGTCCTATATTGGTAAACTAAATAATGCTAGTCCTCAGCGAATCTCATTATCTAGTGGTTGCCATCTTGCAGTCCCTGCTCATGAGATAATGCATGCACTTGGGAGATATCATGAACAATCACGAGCTGACAGGGACACTTATGTCAGAATAATAACTAGCAATATAAGTACACTCATTGATTTAAATATTATGCAATAAACTATTACTACTATAGGAAGTGGACGTGAAAGAAATTTTAACAGACAAAATAATTCCGACAGTCAATCTCTACCATATGATTATCTTTCATTGATGCATTATAGTAGATATGCTTTCAGTAAAAATGGTCGTCCTACAATTATACCAATACCTGATGCAAGCGTCACCATTGGCCAGAGAAACAGGATGTCATTATATGATATACAGCATGTCAATATTCGATACTGCCCAGGTAATTTGTATGAAAGAAATTTTAAATGTAAGTGTTATCAATTTAGAAAGAGCACTTCGATTAGTGGGAGGAAATGGATCATATGAAGGAAGGGTTGAAGTGTACTGGGATGAACGGTGGGGAACTGTCTGTGATGATTATTTTGGTCAAAATGATGGTCGTGTCATTTGCAAGTATTTGGGTTTCCCTGATGTTGCTGCAACATACCGTAGAGCTCGATTTGGGCAGGGAACTGGTCCAATAGTAATGGATGACCTACGTTGTGCTGGTAATGAGTACAGTCCTTTTGCATGTCCTATGAGGACTATTGGTACTCATAACTGTGGTCATCATGAAGATGCTAGTGTAATGTGCGAGAGTAAGTATGTCAATTGTAAATAGTAACATTAGCAGTCCATGTTTGTAGAAAATGTTCGTCTTGCTGGTGGTTGTGTTACTAGCAACTATGCTGTTGGCCGCTTGGAAGTGTATGCTGAAGATCATTGGGGAACCGTCTGTGACGATTTATTTGGCATAAATGATGCGCATGTTGTTTGTCGTCAACTAGGATACAGGACAGCTAGTCATGTCTACCCTCGTGCTCTCTATGGACAAGGTACTCTTCCAATATTGATGGATGATGTGCAGTGTACTGGTGGAGAGGCACAGATCACTCATTGTCCCAGTACTCCTATTGGTGAACACAACTGTCGACACTATGAAGATGTTAGTGTTCGCTGTGTTAATTGAATTGAACACTGTAAGTTTAATAAGATCATTCCCATCTAACTCTCCTTCCTTTGACAGGATAATGAACATTATCAAGAACAGACATATTAGATTTTGTAGTTGTTGAACTGTTGTAGCAATAGACTTTAGTTCATTATGTAGTTGATTTTGATATTTTAGTCATCAGTTGATATTTCAATAATGTCATGCAATAAATAAGAAATAGTGAATGAGAGTGACAAACTACAATATTAATATATAGCCAAAATTTAATGAAATGTGCCAATTCCAAAAACTTGCTCTGAAATTATATGCACCAAAATTTTATTTTTATTAATACATAATGTTTATTGAACCACTTTTGACTTAAGTTATGGCTATTTTTTATAAGTAGCAAATTTTTGAAAAAAAGCAATTACTATTATAAAGCACATGGTTTTTTTTTCAAAAAACACTTGGAAATCACCCTCAATTTTATGACATATTGATATTTCAAGGTTCATGCTATGTAGAAAGTTTGAGCCAATTCTGACTTCAATTTTTGAATTATGGCCATTTTTAAATAGGCCTATTTTTTAAATTTTGTACAGTAATAAATGAGCCTGTTCATGCTTTTTCAAAATATGGCTCCAAAATTAACTTAATTTTATTACATTTCTAAGATACATATTGATTAATTGATGTACTTATACTATGTATATATGAAGTTTTAAAGCCAGTTCTAACTGAAATTTTGTTGATTGTACTATATTGCAGCTACATGTACATATTCATGTATATCAGGCCCATATGTAGACTAATAATAAAAAATGCATGTTGTTATTATTATTATTATGTTACAGTTATTATTATTTTCATAACAGAAGGGACATTATTTTTATTAATATTTTTTTCCTAAACCAGATGCACTTGAGTCACACCCAAACAGATAAAAGAGGAAAAAGAAGACATGACGTGAGATGCCAGCTGCAGCTCCAACCTTATCACATCAGTATCGGACTAGGCCAGTTAGACATCATAATATTTTAATTAATGCTATCATTGATTGTTAGAAATAGCTTTAATCTCCCTATATTACTGTGTGAGGAATAAAGATTATGATAAATGAATTTACTCTGCTCATTAAAATTTAGGTGAATTGCTTCATTTTGGTTGCCAAATTTGTGGGCAATGATTTTAAAAGGTGTGTTTCATTATAGGCTTCATTTTGGCAAGTGCTTGTCAAAATTCCCTCTAAAATTACCAAGTACATGATGAGAACTTTCCGTAGAAAAGCAAAGACAATAATTGTTTTGTTTGTTGATCAAATGTTATAACAACTTTATTTAAGTAGCCATAAAACTATTCTGTCATCGTATATCAAACCTTTAAATTTGTTATGGTAATCATACAGTGGTTAAAATGAACATCAAAAGATTGGTTAATATTTGAAATCATCACTATGGAATTCTTGTATCTATAAACTATTGCTGTTTGCTTTGTAAAACATGAAGTAAGTTTTTGTCTCAACTGTCACTTTCAGTTTCAGCAGTGATAGATTATAAATACTAGGCTTAATTGGTAGCATACTGTCTGTATGTTTTGCGATGTATTCTAGAATGATTTTATGTTTATTCTGTCTGCTGGTTTTTATTTTGTTCCCTTGTTCTAATTCATCTCCAGTGGATGTCATTCACAGTGTCACTGATAGTTCCCAATTGGAGAGTATCTTGTGTACTGATAATGAAGTATTATTCAGTAATGATGTCACTCTGCTCCTTTATACTAATGTAACTCATGAAATAACTCAAAATAAGTACTGCAGAGCTAATATAAGTCGTTCTCTTAACATTATCAGTTATCCAAAAGATGCTATAGCTCACATTTACTGTACAAATTCAAGTAAGAACTGGACTAATGGGTTTGCGTTTTACGGTTCCAATGGCTCATTAACAATGAGAGGACTTCGTTTTAATAATTGTGGTATTAATCTCACTACATTAGATAGTGACATCAATTCTACAAGTTACCTTTCTTTCACTGATGATCACACTACTGCTTTGCTATTGAGCAATATTGCTAATGTTCAAGTGACAAATGTCACTATATTGAACTACACTGGGTTGCTATTGTAGCAGTTAATCTTCCTAATGCATCTTTTAATTTCCTTAATATCAAATGGCCTGCATTTAACAGTTATCTTTATGGCAGTGAATTATTTGTATTGTATACAAATTTAACAACACATTCAGCAGTCAATGATTCTCCTGGCCATTATATGCAAATCAGAAATTCTACTTTTCTTAAGCTTCATGCAAGTTACTGGCCTTATCGGTGTGACTGTCCTTTAACTTATAGGCATCCTATGCCTGCTATATATGGAGCAGGTCTCACAATATATTATACACAAATTTTACCAGCTAATGTGAACATTTCTAATAGCAAGTTTGAACGGTGTCATGGTAGATATGGAATAATGTTAATAATGCAGTTTAACTCTTCAATTAGTTCTCGTACGTACAATCATTAATAATTGCTATTTTTATGGCAATGCCAATTATCAGAGGAGCCCATGCTTAGGAGCAGGTATTTATTATAATTTCTACATTGGAAGCCGTACAAATGATTACCCAAACAACGCAAATATGACTTATACCCCACTACGTCTCATGGGTACAAATTTTACCCAACAACAAGACTCAAGAACAATTGGAGTAAAACCACATTAGCTCATCCAATACCAATTCAACTCTGCTAATAATACCTTTCATAATAATACTGCTTTTGCAGCTGGTAATTGCATATCAGCTTCTGTAACTGATGATGGGGTGCCAAATGCTGTACTATTAATATTGGAATCAATAACTGCATACAAGAACAGAGGTATAAATTATGCCAGCAGCCCTACGATGCTAGAAAATGGAACTTTCCCATTAGTTGCATTTTATCTCACACAACTCAACAGAATTATTATAGACCCCTTTAGGCGAGAATTAGTTTGTGATACCGTATATACAAAGAAATAATATTGAACGGATTTTTGTCCGCCATGTTTTACGTCAAAGTTATGCAGAGTTCCAATGGCTGATGTGCAAAGTAGAGCTGTTTTGCCAATAAAACTTTTGTTGTGCTGAACTCAAGACTATGAGAGACTTCATATCAACTGTTCTTTACTATAGCAAGGTATTTTGAAGACTTAAGAAGTCTGGGAGAGCCAGGGGCGTAGCTTGACCTTGGGTGATGGTAGGGCAAGGAGACAAAATGGTGCGCGAAGCGCGCCACGATTTTGGCCATATCCCTTTTACATACCAAAATGGGTAGGGTCTCAAAAGCGGACGGACGGACGGACCCGCCCCGCCCGAAAAAGGACGGACGGACGGACTGATGCGGACCCGACAGGACCATAAATATCCATGTAAAGGACAATCATTCGTGGATAGTCTGTCTATAAGACACTTCTATACTTGGACAATAAATTTATGCACGTATTAAACATGCTAGGACCAATAGAAGAGGTCATGTTAGCGAAAATGTAGCTTTATCAATGCAAAATTGCTCAGTACTACAGGCTGCATAAAGCATCACAATACTGAACTATTACTTGAATTCTATTTGTTATTATTAATAGGAGTTCAGTGACACCATTTTAATGATTTTTCTATATTACTTGGTCCAAGTCTATATCTTCAATCAATATATTCAGAGGAATTACCATTTACAGTGAATATAAGCAGGAATACAATGTAGACTATAATAGGATGACTATTATTAAATAAAAACTGCAATTTTTTAGAGTAATAATTATGTTTTGTGTTTTACCAACAGCAATCTTTAGTAAATTGATTGCAAATCAACCTGATGAGACTGTTGACTGATACTTTTATGTAAGTTATTTCATCACAGCTGTATGCATAATATCTATGTTTTAACACTGTAAAATTAGGATTATATATGATGTAAGTGAAGTTCAATTCATTGTAATGCC
>NW_003546418.1:92426-95229 GCF_000090795.2 Amphimedon queenslandica | reverse complement strand
GATCGAGTCATAATCAGGTGTGATTGCTAGAAGAGAGGGAGGAGTGAAGTCATTGCACAATAAATTGTATCTTTTCAGCATCAGCAGCTGCACATAACATGCCAATACAGCACAATAATAAAAATAATGCGAATTGGCCAAATCATCATTTATGAGAGTGAACTGATCTGTATAATGGAGGAGAGGGAAGGAGAGAGAGGATAAAAAATAATAGACATGTACATGTACATGTACAATGTATATGTACAAGTACACCGTATGTGAATTTCAAAAAAGGTAGATAATAATTAAAATAACACTAACTTTTAATGTGAATGTACATATGCATGTACATAGAGTATCGAACCAAAATGAAGGACAAGGACATGACCTAGAGAGGAGAGAAGGAGAGAGGGGGGAAGAAAGAGAGGTATTACAATATAAATGGATCAGTACATGTACTATTATTATTATTTTTTATCTATTTATGCCATTTTGGCATAAAAATAGATTAATTATAATAGTGTATACATGTACTATGTAGTACGTGTACATTGTATATGGAGTAGTGCTGATTCAGCCTGTTTATTACACCAGTTTATGAAGGAGATATGTAAACAAGCTCAACAAGCAATGTACATGTACATGTAAAAAATGCAGTGTTTTTCCTATAGGCATGTCACTTTTTAAAGTGGATTTTCAAAGTTGCTTACATAACAACATTGAAAATGCATTGTAGCATAAAATTTTGATCACGAGAGTACATGTAGGATTTTTATTTTGTATTTGTGTTGGTTGTTTGGAATCCTGTTTGTCTTTGTTTCAATTACTTTTTGACAAATTAAAACAAAGTAAAACTGAATTTTTTTGAAAAATTTTATAAACTTTAGTGCAGGGTGTTTTACCAAAATTGAAAGAGGGAATTCTCCATTTTTATAATTATTTCTGTATTCATGTCATATAGCCAAATTGAGCTGAATCTAACCAAATTTGGATTTTTACTGTTTAAGTTGCTGAAATATCACCCTGTACTACATGTATTGGTCTTGGGCCACATTTCGTCAAAAACTGAAAAGGAGGAAATTCTCCAATTAAAAATTTTTTTCAGAATCTCATACATGAAGTTTGAATTGAATCCAACAAAGTTGAATTTCTAAAGTTACTCAAAAATTGGGCCAAAGTCAGTTTAATTTAGTACATTGTCTCAAATTTTGCCAAATGGAAAAGGAGAGAATTTTTATTGCTTTGTGCATAATGCCAGCAATACATCTATAATACAGTGAATTCTCCAACAAAATCAGTTTTGCCCATTAACTAGGAAGGTTAATGTTAATATTTACCGTATAGCGAGAAATTTTCGTGGATTTTGCGTTTTTTTCAAAATCCACAAAAATAAAATCTGTGAAAATCAATTTAATATAGTTCAAGATGGCCAAAAAATAGAAAACCACAAAAATTAAAGCCACAAAATTGATTTTTAGATGGATCCACGAAAATTTTGGGCTACGAAAATTTCTCGCTATACGGTATACACGTACATACACATGTACATGTACATGCATTGCTACATATAGATTACTGTACCTTTACAAATCATGGTACAGTACATACAGTAGGTAACATTCAGTATTAGAAATCCCATTGCTTTATATTATAGGTAAACCGATATATAGTGGGTATGACTTACATATTGATATTTCTGCTCAGTATTCTTCCTCCTATGACGTCTTTTCTCAATAATAGCATCTTCATCATCTTCAAACTCTAATGATGCATCCAATATACTGAGGAAGGAGAGAAACAGAGACAAAACTTATTATTATAAACGAAATACCCTGTACACTACATGTATACTTAGTATTTTTAATGTACAAGTACATTGTACATTGTATTAATTTTGGCAAGCAATTTCAAAATTTTATAAAAATTTTTAAATTGATCAAAATCAACTCAAACTTCTTACACAACATAAGAAAATGTACATGTATTTGCATCAGGAAAAGTTATAAAAAGGGAATTTTTCTCCTATTTAATGTGGCAAAATTTGGCCAAAGATCGATACAGGTTTTGGTCCAATTTTTTAGTAACTTTAAAAGTTCATAAAAATCTAATTTTGATCGGAATCAGCTAAAACTTTTTTACACAACTAAAAAATATGTATATGCATTAGGATTATATATAATAAATGAAACATTTTGTACTTTTTGTTTTGGAGTAACTTCAAAAATTAAAAAAAAAATAAAATTTTGATCAGAATCAGCTTTAACTTTCAACACAACATACGCATAGGAACACGTATACATTTATGTACTTACAGTATGCTGATTAATTATTATTATTATTATTATTATTATTATTATTATTATTATTATAAAATTTTACAGACAAAGACAAGGGAAGTGAGAAGGACAGAGAAGATAAATGAAACAGAAGAAAAGTCTGAGGGGATACGGTTTACTTGAAACCGCACCCTGAGAAAAATAATTAATGAGAGAGAGAAGGACAGGTAGGAATGAGAGAACATTTATAGCAAGGACAGATAAAATGATAAGGGCATGCATTGTTAGAATCAAAATTATTTATAAAATGGTCAATCATATGGTTGGTTACTGATTTTTTGATTGATGTGATGGATTGGTTTAGGTTGATTTCTGGGAGAGAGTTCCACAGGCGTGGTAGACGGTGAAAAAATGAATGTTGAAGGACAGAGGAGGAAGACAGAGAGTGTTGTAGCTTAGATTTGGAAGTAGAGCGAGTAGTAATAGGGTGGGAGCAGAAAGAGAAGTAATCTAATATATGAAATGAGGGGAGGGATTTTGAGAGA
>NW_003546418.1:84682-90551 GCF_000090795.2 Amphimedon queenslandica | reverse complement strand
TTACATTACCGGTATACAACTATCACTATAGTAACATTGTGCTTGAGAAAGATAACCAATAAGTCAATGATAATAATACTTTATTAAGTTGCATGTACACGAAAATCTAAAATAGCATTTTCACATCAATCTCATGATTTTGCATGTGCATCTCCAGTATTGAGCATACTTTATTTATTGGTACTAAGCTGCAGCTGTATAGTCAAGTAATTTAAGATATTATTACTAATGAGTGAGTAGTAAGTGGAAATATGCATGACTAACCTTATTAATGTCATCACAAGAAGCACAATTATAGTTTACTATGTACTTTAAACAAGTTATGCACACATTAATAATAAAGTGTCTTGCAGAGACCTCACACACATCTGTTGAGCTATAGTAAGCATAAACTCATGCAGCCTCTTAATTTTTTACACTATATTTTTAGCCTGGTTCTCAAGATCAAGGTTACCAAATTAAATAATTAACTTCCCTTGTAATATTAAAAAACATATTCACCTCAACTATGGGCAAAAGGAGGGTAGCTTCTATGGAAAAGGTTACATCAACACAAGATATTTAAATTTTCGTATAACAAAAAGAATTATTTTTATCTTATTCATAGGACATGTGTATTAATGTTTTAAGCTAGTATGTTGAGTTTGTTACAAATAAAGATCTTCAGCATGTAAAAAAGAGCAACATCTTGAAACTCAGCCTTTGCTACATAATTTGTGTAGCTCTTAATAGATAAATACAGCTAATTAACTATTCTAACTTTACTCTAGACAGGATGTTATTGCATCTGTTGCTATATAAAGCAGTATAGATCTATAAAATAGTCTATCCTTGGCACAACTTATCTGCACGGTGCAGTTATGATTAGGCTAGCTCTGCTTGTCCTTTTGCTTGTAACTGTTAACTGTAGCCCAAGTAAAGTTTTAATGTATTGCAACTTAGATATCATTCATGTTCTTTATATTATAAGCTAAACGCAGCTGGAGTGGCCCTGGGCCAGACAAAAATGATGGTAAGTTGTGAAACAGTCATATAATGAATTAGTCTTTTTTGTGATAGACCATCCGTTAGGGCCATTAGCAGTCAAGCCAGAAGACAAGGAAGAAAGCAATCTAGACCTTGGTGAAGAACATACTCAAGACAAAAAGGATGACCAAGATGATGACAAGAATGACAAAAATACCAATAACCAAGATGACCATGAAGATAATGATGAAGATGACAAAAACATTAACAAAGATAAAGGTGATGAAAAGTATAACTTTAAGACTGAGATAACAGAATGTGAGTCACAACAGTCTGTAATGCACAATAGTATTCATTTATATAACCCTTTTTGCAGTGACAGAGGAAGTTTCACAAGTACCAGCTAATTTAAGTATGTTAGCTATCTTTGTTTTTTATAGCAGCCTATATATGCGATTATTTTAGGTGGAGAGTATAGTAGTGGTGAAGATATTTTAGAGGGAGATATCAAAATGACTCCAGAGCAGGCTGCAGTATTCAAGCGTAGTGGGTGGGATGGGTTGGTCAGTTCTGAAGCCTGGCTTCGTGGTCACGGCAAATGGTCAAGGACTATTCCATACACAATTAATGGAGTTGGTTAGTAAAATTTGTATAAATGTTACACAATGAAATTTGATTTTATGTAGCTACAAGGGAAATAAATGCCTTAAACAATTCAATTCGAATTTTCGATGAACACACTTGTTTAAGATTTATTCCAAAGCAAGACTATAATAATGATTACATCGAATTTGTCAGTGAAGGAGGGTAAGCTCTGTTTAAACTAGTTTCAATATTTTCAATTCTGATTCCAGTTGCTGGTCCTATGTTGGTAAACTAAATAATGCTAGTCCTCAGCGAATCTCATTATCTAGTGGTTGCCATCTTGCAATCCCTATTCATGAGATAATGCATGCACTTGGGAGATATCATGAACAATCACGAGCTGACAGGGACACTTATGTCAGAATAATAACTAGCAATATAAGTACACTCATTAATTTAAATATTATGCAATAAACTATTACTACTATAGGAAGTGGACGTGAAAGTAATTTTAACAAACAAACTAATTCTGACAGTCAATCTCTACCATATGATTATCTTTCATTGATGCATTATAGTAGATATGCTTTCAGTAAAAATGGTCGTCCTACAATTATACCAATACCTGATGCAAGCGTCACCATTGGCCAGAGTAACAGGATGTCATTATATGATATACAGCATGTCAATATTCGATACTGCCCAGGTAATTTGTATGAAAGAAATTTTAAATGTAAGTGTTATCAATTTAGAAAGAGCACTTCGATTAGTTGGAGGAAATGGATCATATGAAGGAAGGGTTGAAGTGTACTGGGATGAACGGTGGGGAACTGTCTGTGATGATTATTTTGGTGAAAATGATGGTCGTGTCATTTGCAAGTATTTGGGTTTCCCTGATGTTGCTGCAACATACCGTAGAGCTCGATTTGGGCAGGGAACTGGTCCAATAGTAATGGATGACCTACGTTGTGCTGGTAATGAGTATAGTCCTTTTGCATGTCCTATGAGGACTATTGGTACTCATAACTGTCGTCATCATGAAGATGCTAGTGTAATGTGCAAGAGTAAGTATGTCAATTGTAAATAGTAACATTAGCAGTCCATGTTTGTAGAAAATGTTCGTCTTGTTGATGGTAGAAATACTAGCAGCTATGCTGTTGGTCGCTTGGAAGTGTATGCTGAAGGTCATTGGGGAACCGTCTGTGACGATTTATTTGACATAAATGATGCACATGTTGTTTGTCGTCAACTAGGATACAGGACAGCTAGTCATGTCTACCCTTGTGCTCGCTATGGACGAGGTACTCTTCCAATATTGATGGATGATGTGCAGTGTACTGGTGGAGAGGCACAGATCACTCATTGTCCCAGTACTCCTATTGGTGAACACAACTGTCAACACTATGAAGATGTTAGTGTTCGCTGTGTTAATTGAATTGAACACTGTAAGTTTAATAAGATCATTCCCATCTAACTCTCCTTCCTTTGATAGGATAATGAACATTATCAAGAACAGACATATTAGATTTTGTAGTTGTTGAACTGTTGTAGCAATAGACTTTAGTTCATTATGTAGTTGATTTTGATATTTTAGTCATCAGTTGATATTTCAATAATGTCATGCAATAAATAAGAAATAGTGAATGAGAGTGACAAACTACAATATTAATATATAGCCAAAATTTAATGAAATGTGCCAATTCCAAAAACTTGCTCTGAAATTATATGCACCAAAATATTATTTTTATTGATACATAATGTTTATTGAGCCAATTTTGACTTAAGTTATGGCTATTTTTTATAAGTAGCAAATTTTTGAAAAAAGCAATAACTATTATAAAGCACAAGGTTTTTTTTCAAAAAACACTTGGAAATCACCCTCAATTTTATGACATATTGATATTTCAAGGTTCATGCTATGTAGAAAGTTTGAGCCAATTCTGACTTCAATTTTTGAATTATGGCCATTTTTAAATAGGCCTATTTTTTAAATTTTGTACAGTAATAAATGAGCCTGTTCATGCTTTTTCAAAATATGGCTCCAAAATTAACTTAATTTTATTACATTTCTAAGATACACATTGATTAATTAATGTACTTATACTATGTATATATGAAGTTTTAAAGCCAGTTCTAACTGAAATTTTGTTGATTGTACTATATTGCAGCTACATGTACATGTTCATGTATATCAGGCCCATATGTAGACTAATAATAAAAAATGCATGTTGTTATTATTATTATTATGTTACAGTTATTATTATTTTCATAACAGAAGGGACATTATTTTTATTAATAACATTATATTTGTTTCCTGAACCAGGTGCTCTTGAATCACACACAAACAGATAAAAGAGGAAAAAAAGACATGACGTGAGATGCCAGCTGCAGCTCCAACCTTATCACATCAGTATCGGACTAGGCCAGTTAGACATTATAATATTTTAATTAATGCTATCGTTGATTGTTAGAAATAGCTTTAATCTCCCTGTATTACTGTGTGAGGAATAAAGATTATGATAAATGAATTTACTCTGCTCATTAAAATTTAGGTGAATTGCTTCATTTTGGTTGCCAAATTTGTGGGCAATGATTTTAAAAGGTGTGTTTCATTATAGGTTTTATTTTGGCAAGTGCTTGTAAAAATTTCCTCTAAAATTACCAAGTACATGATGAGAACTTTCCGTAGAAAAGCAAAAACAATAATTGTTTTGTTTGTTGATCAAATGTTATAACAACTTTATCTTAGTAGCCATAAAACTATTCCGTCATTGTATATCAAACCTTTAAATTTGTTATGGTAATCATACAGTGGTTAAAATGAACAACAAAAGATTGGTTAATATTTGAAATCATCACTATGGAATTCTTGTATCTATAAACTATTGCTGTTTGCTTTGTAAAACATGAAGTAAGTTTTTGTCTCAACCATCACTTTCAGTTTCAGCAGTGATAGATTATAAATACTAGGCTTAATTGGTAGCATACTGTCTGTATGTTTTGTGATGTATTCTAGAATGATTTCATGTTTATTCTGTCTGCTGGTTTTTATTTTCTTCCCTTGTTCTAATTCATCTCCAGTGGATGTCATTCACAATGTCACTGGTAGTTCCCAATTGGAGAGTATCTTGTGTACTGATAATGAAGTATTATTCAGTAATGATGTCACTCTGCTCCTTTATACTAATGTAACTCATGAAATAACTCAAAATAAGTGCTGCAGAGCTAATATAAGCCATTCTCTTAACATTATCAGTTATCCAAGTGATGCTATAGCTCACACTTACTGTACAAATTCAAGTAAGAACTGGACTAGTGGGTTTGCGTTTTACAGTTCCAATGGCTCATTAACAATGAGAGGACTTTGTTTTAATAATTGTGGTATTAATCTCACTACATTAGATAGTGACATCAATTCTACAAGTTACCTTTCTTTCACAGATGATCACGCTACTGCTTTGCTATTGAGCAATATTGCTAATGTTCAAGTGACAAATGTCACTATATTGAACTACACTGGGTTTGCTATTGTAGCAGTTAATCTCCCTAATGCATCTTTTAATTTCCTTGATATCAAATGGCCTGCATTTAACAGTTATCTTTATGGTAGTGGATTATTTGTATTGTATACAAATTTAACAACACATTCAGCAGTCAATGATTCACCTGGCCATTATATGCAAATCAGAAATTCTACTTTTCTTAAGCTTCATGCAAGTTACTGGCCTTATTGGTGGGACTGTCCTTTAACTTATAGGCATCCCATGCCTGCTATATATGGAGCAGGTCTCACAATATATTATACACAAATGTTACCAGCTATTGTGAACATTTCTAATAGCAGTTTTAAATGGTGTTATGGTAGATATGGAATAATGTTAATAATGCAGTTTAACTCTTCGATCAGTTCTTGTACAATCATTAATAATTGCTATTTTAATGGCAATGCCAATTATCAGAGGAGCCCATGCTTAGGAGCAGGTATTTATTAAAATTTCTACATTGGAAGCCGTACAAATGATTACCCAAACAATGCAAACATGACTTATACCCCCACTACAATAGAATTATTATAAATGGCAGCATCTCTCATCCAGGTAACTTCATAAACAATTATGGGTCTGTATTTAGAATCATAGGATCTAATGCCACACTTCAAGGAAATCTCAATTTTATTAATAACATTGCCAATCGTGGTTCAGCCTTTATGCTGGAATATAACAGTGCATTTCACTTCATTAATGAGCTGAAAGTTAACTTTATAAACAATATTGCTCAATCACTAGGAGGAGCTATATATGCTAATTGTGACACTTGC
>NW_003546418.1:83269-84672 GCF_000090795.2 Amphimedon queenslandica | reverse complement strand
TACATTTCAGCATTTCAACACAAGCAGTGTTAGTGAAACTGATATCAATTTATACTTTGCTAATAACACTGCCACACTTGCTGGTGATGCTATATACTCATCAAACCTATATAACTGCACTATAGCAGGAGAACATAATGAATCATCTCGCCAAAATTTTTACTGGAAAATTTTTTAAAACTTATCCCCAAAAGATATCTCTTCAAAGGCAGTATCAATTTTTTTCTGCAACGATCAAACAAGTTTTAAAGCACAACTTTATCCTGGGGCCTCACTACATATGCCAGTTAGTATTCATGATTACAATAATAGTTTGACTTACGATACTGTGACACTAATACCTGTTGGAAGTGTGGAAATGCAAAAACTTAACTGGAAGTTCTCAACAGGTCAAGGGTCAATAGTTATTAAAGGGAGCAAAAACTGCACAATGATGAATCTCACAATACACACAACTGATAAATCAACATTTAACAAGTCATCAATGTTGCTTTTCACTATCACAGAACAAAATAAAGTTTTTGAAGTGCAAGTTCAAATGAATGACTGCCCCATTGGTTTTATTCTGCATCAAACAAAACGTGCTTGTGTCTGCTCTCAAGTTTTTGGGCACATCAACGAGTTCAAGGAACAGAAAATTTCATGTGACATTGAGAAAAATGCTTTCTCCAAACCTTTTGACTTACATCTATGGATTGGTGAGACTAATGCAAAAAAAGGAGGATTTGGTGTTGCCTACTGTAATCCAAGCTATTGTAACACTGGCTCTCAATTTGACTTATTGAAAGTTAACAAAAGTGGATCGTACCGTACCTCCTTTCACCAGTAACCTCTGATACAATACCTTTATGTTATGGTTCTAGAACAGGTGCCTTTTGTGGTGAGTGCATTACTAATTACAGTGTAGTCTTTGGTTTTAGGGAATGTAAGTCATGTACTAGTGTATGGTGGCCGCTGACATCAATCATATATTTACTAGCCGGTCCTCTACTTGTGTTTCTATTATACACCTTTAGACTAACACTAACTACTGGTACTCTTAATGGTATTATATTCTATGCTCAAACTGCTAACATTGGAATCATGAGATATCTAAGCATGCCATGCAGTGACTGTGGTAAGGAGTCATTCTTTGTTAAGCTTTCAAAATTATTCATCGCATGGTTAAATTTAAATCTTGGCTTTCCTTTTTGCTTTTATGATGGGATGACTGAGCTATGGAAGGCTGGACTGAGCTTACTCTTTCCTGTCTATCTCATACTCATCATTGCTTTTCTTGTTATTTTGAGTCATTTTTCATCTCGAGTGTCCAACAAATTGTCAAAGTCTTCAGTCCAAGTTCTAGTTACCATTGTTCATCTTTCCTTTACTAAGTTACTTGAAGCAATTATTGACGTATTTGG
>NW_003546418.1:65819-83076 GCF_000090795.2 Amphimedon queenslandica | reverse complement strand
GCATAGATCAAGCGGGCCGTGAGAGGGAGAAGATGTATAATTTGTCACAGCTGTTCCTCTAGCTTTTTGTCACTTAAGAAGAAGGTAGTAGAAGAGAAGAGTCAAGAGTTACTGTATCAATTCACCCGTTTCTGGGTGAAGTGGAGCAAAAAAATTGGTTCACCCATTTTTGGGTGAACCAGAACGAGCGGAGTATGGTCAATTTGCCAGACCCACCCGTAGGCACGGAGGGTGTGGTCTGGCTACGCGAGACTAGGTAATGACAACCCAACTGCTTAGTACCCGCCTACGCAAGCGTGGCGAGTCCAATTATTGACGTATTTGGTTCAGCAAAGGTTTATGAAGAAGTCAATGGTGAAAAGATTGTTTGGTATAACAGTGGAGCTGTTGATTATGGAAGCGCAGAGCACACATGCCTAATGATAGTAACATTATTAGTAGTGGGGGTCATCTTGATACCATACTTTGTATTGATACTGTTTGGTAAATTCCTATTGAAATTTGATCAAATTAGAGAGTACATTCATCCATTTTATGAAGCAATCCATGCTCCATACAAACCTAACAAGTGGTATTGGTTTTCATTGTATCAGATCTTTTTGCTTCTTGTATATTTATCTGAGACCTTTGCAGGTAATATGGGAGCACTACTGCTATTGCTTTTCATCATGTACAATTTATCATTATACTTCCAGACATGTTCAATGCCCTACAGAAACAAAGCTTTCAATTTACTTAACCTTTCCTTGCTTTTGATTTTGAACCTTGTTGTTGTAGTCAGTCATTACATTGATGATATATCTTCACAGCAGCTGGTGCTGTTCTTCAGCTTTTCAAATTACTACTTTGTTTTGATGTTTTATCTCATAATAGCATACCATGTCTTATTGTCCACAAATAAATTAGGTAAAATTATTATATTGTGTCAAAAGGTTTCTTCATTTTGCGACTACAAAAAACCAAAGGATCATCATCAAGATTATCCTCAATTACGGGAACCACTTCTTGAAGACATTTATGACTAATGTGTAATTATTCATTGTGCTGTGATTAGTCAGGTTGTTGTATTTTACATTTTCAGAATAATATAATAAAATTAGAGAACTTTCATTTTTATCAAGTGCAGTGAGCTGCAAATGTTTAGCCACAAGAAGTCATAGAACATAATGGCATCTCAGTAATTATCACAGGATATATTGAATTAGAAAAATAACAGCATAATCTAAAGCAAAAATTAATTTCAGCAAAAATTTAGCAGCTTCTATGACTATTAAATTGTTAGGAATGGCAGTCAGCATCAGCATCAGTATCTATATAACACCAAAAGTAAATTAAGATTTATTGTGATGACATAATAATGCTAACCTTCAATAATATCATCTTGATCTGTTGTCTAGTTAAATAAATTATCAAACATTACTATTATTTGATTTTTGCTCTTACATTTACATGACTATTAACTGGCATGTCCTCATATGTATTCTCAAATACAATTGATCTGTATTAAGCTAAAATAAAATTAACAAATTTTTTATAAACTTACTTGAGCTGAACTGATTTTAAAGGCACATCAGGGCCAATTTCATCAATTGGCAACTGTGTCAGTGGATTGATGAAAGGTGGGTCAATAGCTAAGCTATGTGCCATGTATGTGTACCCATTAACTTTAGTTACAACAATTGTTATTTACTTTCTGCTGTCACTTCTTTTTGATTTTTTTCCTCGTACAATGACACAAACTATCAATGCACAAAGAACAACCAATATAATGGAACCAATGGGCACAGCAATTGTAATTATATTGTTTTGAGTGAGGCCAACATTAGTATCAGTTCTAGTTGTGCCTAAAATTCATAAGGTATCATTGTAATACATATAAATTTAAATTACCTTGCACTGCTGGAACTCTTAATATAGTGGTGACATTTCCACTATAACCAGCATTGTTCTTACATCTAACCTATTGCAATTATAAGCAAAATACATAGATATATTAGTTCTTTATTATTATTACTGTAAATTGATAGATATATCCAGCTAAAAGTTTATTTATGGTCAGTTGTGGTGCAGTTGAATCAGCAACTCTCTTTACATAAGGCCCATCCTATTAATAGTGAGATCAATAATTATGGGTCGCACAAATTAAAGTTCATTACTATTCTTGTGTCACTATAACCAGAATAAATGACTTGATATTCAAGAGTGCTTCCAACTGCCAACAATGGATCCCATTGAAGCAAGGCAGAAGTTTCATTGATCAAAGTAGCTTTTAGTGAGCTCGGAGTATTTGGGACTGTATTAAATTAAAATTACTGTTACTCACATTATCATTACATACCGTCTTCTGATGTGTGAAAGACATTTAGAATTGAGTAAGGTCCAATGCCCACTTCAGTTTTAGCTGCAACTTTAATAGCAACCTCTTCATAAGAATGTAAACCTATGGAGACATTACAATAATTAGCTATTCCGAATTGTTTAAGCCTTACCATTTTTATAAAAGTAGTTTGTGTATGAAGGTAATGTATATTCAATCATTTCATTAATTTCTGCTCTTGTAAAGATCACTTTATACCCAGTAATAACTCCATTGGCATCATAGGGATTAGGTGGCTGCCATGTAATGTTAATTGAAGTCAATGATACGCTTTGTATTGTTATATTGATGGGAGGACCAGATGGAGCTGAATAAAAGAATCAGATAAACAGATGGCACACTAATAAGTAGCTTCATGTTATCAGGTTTCCCACAAGATTGTGGCATAGTACTCATGTAGCTTTCTGTCATAAAGGGGATTGTTAAGTTGCTGAAAATAAGCCAGACATGTAAATATTACCGTACAATTCTTTTAATTTATAATTTTTGATGTATGAGCATGTCTTTATATTGCGTATCAACTTTGAACTGCAAGGTTCCAATCAAACTTAAATTTCTATAATGCTATTTTAGAATTGAGGTAATGAGCATAAACTATAGCATCTGGTTATAGACCAGATTGTGTCAAAAATTGTTCAAAAAAGAATTCTCCATTCTTTGTAATTTTTCTAATACACGTACATGTTTTCATGTTGCATATCAATTTGAACAAATTTGAGTTTTTATTGATTTCTAAAGTACTGTATTGTAATGCTGTCACTCATGAAGCATGCTGTTTAGCTTTTTGAAAACCCTATAAGGAATAAACTTACCTGCTTGTGGCATTTTTTGTTCCAAAGGATCTGATGCCAATCCATTTCCAGCAGTATTGACAACTGATATTGAAATGGTATATTTAAAATTCTCCTCAAGTCCATCCAAGAGGTAATCCTCACGTTTCAGTGGCTCAATAGCTAAACTAGGATCTGGGTCATTGTTTTCAGGCATTACATTAATATTTTTAGGAGCTGTAGCTCTTTTTGCAATGCCATCATCACCTTGTTCTATTACTATTATGCTATAATGATCAATCTGTCCATTCCAGAATTTTCTTTTTGGTGGCTTCCATGAAATTTGTATACTATTTGGAGACATAACAGCAACTTCAATATTCTCCACAGTTGTTGATGGTACTAAAATGAGAACACCAAATTATAATGAATATTTTTTAATATGCAACAGTTATACCTTCAGCACGTGTGAAGTTTAGTGTGGTAACTGAACTCATTATGTTTTCAGGAGTCAATAAATCAGCTCCACTTGAAAGTCCTGACCCAAATAAAGGTGAGAGAATAGCCTTCATTTCTACTATATACCCAGCATACGGTAATAAATTATCTATATCATATTCCTGAATATTAGATTCTATAGTCTCAATGCCCAATGTAGTTCCATATCCAGGATAATAGTCAAAGCCATCCAAGAGTCTAAAACTGAATAAATAATATTCTAAATCATAGTTGAATAATACAGGAGCCATCCAAGTGCATGACAGACTAGTAGAACTATCTGCAGAACACTTCAAATTTTGAGGAGATTTTAAATCTATAAATGAAAGACAATTCTGTTATATGCACCATATAAAGATCTAGATTAGAGTATACCTGAAGGATTAGTTGTTACTGCCAGTGGCTCACTCATAGGACTTGTACTTTCATTTGTAATAGCAATGATTGTAAATACGTATGTTGACGAAACTAGTAATGGTTGAAGGAAGTAATTGGTATCATTTATGTTGGCAACAGTGACTGTTGGTCTGGGAGTGCTAACAGCAAAGTTTGTTGATGTAAGCTGATAAGTGATAGCATAACTTGTAACAACAGAATATGGATCAAATGGAGATTCCCAGTGAAGATGTATTCCAGTGCTGTTTATTTTAGCTGTTAATGATTGTGGGGGACCAACCAAAGCTATAAATATACACAGTAAAAAATTCAAACATAATAAATTGTTTACTTACAATTTTGGTAAGTACTTATATGTGCAACAGCAGCAGGTCCACAACCAAAAGATGTATAGGCACAAATGTAGCAAGTGTAATGAGTATTGATATGTATTTCATTAACAAAAGCTGTTGTTCCAACAATATCATAATTAACTTGATGACCATTCTGTTCAGAACAGTTTAGCTTGTACCCCAGTAAGATGCCATTTAACTGGTCACTTTGTGGCTGAACCCAAGTGAAGTGTATACCTGAGTTATTGCCAATGAATTGAGCAATAAAATTTATAGGAGGTACTGACGGAGCTGTATAAAATATAAAAGCATTATATCATAATGACTGAACAAATACCTGCTTCTGGTAATAGTATGCTGAGCGTTGTGGTAAAGGGTCCTAAACCAACTGTAAATGCAGCAACACTAAGGACATATGTTGAGTACGGTTTTAAATCATTGATTATCAGTGTTGTTGCATTAGACACTGTGTAGATATCTGTATGCTTTGTTGCATTGTGCTGAAAATGAATGTCATAGCTCCTAATAATGCCATTTTGAAAGGAGTTATGAGGAGGAAGCCAAGATATAAAAAGTGAACTGTAATTCAGAGGAACCACTGAAAAATTTCTTGGAGGACCAGATGGAGCTGTAATGCAAAAAAATTTACAAAATGACAAATTATAGGCTTACCATCTTCTGCCATTTGAAAAGATATGAGTGCACTTGGGCCAAAGCCTACTGTCACTGCAGTTACATAACAATTATAATAATAAAATGGATGAAGATCAGTAATATTTATAGATGGCATAGTGCTGTTATACTCAAAACTGCCAAAAACTTGATTAGAGGAAAGCGATACCAGATAATGAGATAGAGGGCCATTTATGTGGGTGGCAGGAGGAGGCAGCCAATTTACATTAACTTCAGAAGAGCTCAAAACAATCGATGACAAATTTTGTGGAGGAGCACTGGGAGCTATGACCAACGTTAATGATAAATTTTTAAAAATAATAATAAAAGTAAAACTAACCAGCTGCCTCTGTTTGTCCCTCAGATTGAGCAAAAGGACCAGTACCAATTACATTTGTGCCAGCAACAAACAAATGATAGTTGTAATATGGATGAAGATTTAATACAATAACATTCAAATTAGTAGTGTACAATAGTGAAGATGTTAAATTGCTTTCAACCTCAAAAACTTTTATTGTATATGACGTTATTAATCCATTTGTCATATTTGGAATAATAGAGCTCCACTGAAATAGAAGACTGGTAGAGTTAATGGTGCTGATCATCAAATTCTGTGGAGTTCCTACAGGAACTTATTTTAAAAGAAATTATTGCTTATTGTTCAAAGTGTTTATTTACTTACTGTCTTCTAGAGTGGAGAAGGTTTGATTTGTGGAATAAGGTCCAATAGCTACTGTTGTAGCTGCCACTGAAACACTATAGGTATAGTAGGGATGAAGATTGCTGCTAACTAATGATGTTTCATTTGTTTGATAGGTATAAGCTTTTCCTGTTAGTACTTCATATAAAACTAATGTGTAGTACTGAATGAGACCATTAGCTTGATTTACTGATGGTGGACTCCAAGAAACAGTAGCATTTTGAGAACTCAATGAGGTAATGGTTACTGCAAGTGGAGGACCACTAGGAGCTTTAAAATAATTATAAAGTGACATAATATTATAATATTTATTACTTACCAGCCTGAGAAGTTTGTACCATAATTTTATCACTATATGGGCCAGCTGAGATGGTTATACTCGTAACTGAACAATTGTATGTGTAGTAAGGATGAAGATAACTCAGCAAAATAGATGGTGTCTTTGTAAAGTTTTGATATGTAGTAGCAGTATTTAATTCTTCAATGATAACATTGAAACCAGTTAGTTCTCCATTGAGCGAGCTACTAGATGGTGCTTGCCATTGTAAAATAAATGAAGTTGATGTTATAGAAGTTGCCAAGAGATTATATGGAGCAGAAGATGGAGCTATATGAAAACAACACAATCATATAATGAATGACAATATAATTACGTACCATCTTCATTAGTTTGAAATGACAAATAATTTGAGAAGGGACCTTGTCCTTGACTAGTACTGGCAGAAACAGTATAACTGTATTGGCTGTATGGCTCAAGAGATGTAACAATTAAAGAAGTATTTGCTGTAGTCAGGACAGTTGGTTCTGAATTTTGCCCTTTGATCACTCTGATTGTATAATCTGTCAGAATACCATTATGATCTACAGCCTGTGGAGGGTACCATGAAAGAACAGCACTTGTTGAAGTAATTGAAGTTACACTGAGATTCATTGGAGAGCCAGATGGCACTAAAGTTTAGATGTAAAAGAATCATTGTAAATATGGTTTTATTCTTACCATCTTCAAACATCTGAAATTGTAAACTTGCTGACAATGGGCCTTGTCCAATGGTGAGTGCCCTGACACTGCAGTTATAAGTATAAAATGGTTGCAGTCCAGTCAAAAGCACACTAGTTTGCTGAGTAACATTTATGACTTGAAGGCCTGTGTGAAAGTTATAAAGAACAATTTCATAGTATAAAATGATGCCATTTTGAACATCATTGCTAGGGGGCGACCACTGAAGAAAGGCTGTTGTTGAACTTGTAACATTGACTGTGACATTTAGTGGTGGTCCAGTAGGAGCTGTAACAATAACAAACAATAAAAAAAGATCATTAAACTTTTTTTTCCTCACAATCTTGCTTTGTTGTCAAGGTAGTACTAGCTCCTGGGCCTATACCCACAGTAATAGCTGCCACAGTAATTTCATACCTGTAGTATGGATGTAGTCCATTGATTATGTAATTGCTATGAAATGGATTCTGCTGAAATGACAATGTTTTGCTTGTTATTAGCTCTAGCACAGAAATTGTGTATGATGTAATTACACCATTTTGTGTATGAGTGAGTGGTGGATCCCATGAAACTTGTATGGCAGTTGAATTGATTACTACACCAGTGACATTCTGAGGAGGACCACTAGGAACTATGATAATATTAATGAAATATAGTGCAATAGTATATTTTTAACAAACCATGTTGTGGCATTTGGACACTTGATCCTGAAGTAAATGGCCCAATACCAATTGTAAAAGCAGCTACGAGAACAGTGTATGTGTAATATGGATGAAGGTTGTGAATTGTAAAATTATTGGTCAGCGTAGTGTATTGAAACTGCTCCAATGTTTCCATGACAGATACATTGATAATATAATGTCGAATAATCCCATTAATTCTGGAAGCATTAGGAGGTGACCAATATAAATTCAGAGTTGATGCATTTATTGCTACTATAGAAAGAGCATTTGGTGGTGCAGTAGGTACTACAAATAAAAGTAATGATATAGTATTAATCAATAGAAAATGTACCTGCTTCATCAGTTGAGAATGGAATATTTTCACTATAAGGACCAACTGCAGTGGTAAATGCTGATACACTTATATTGTAAGTATGATGTGGTCTCAGGTCTGATAAAGTCACTGTTGTGCTAGTGACATTGTAGAATGACTGTACGCCACTTTTTCCATCAATTAGCTTAACAATAAATTTTCTGATAATTCCATTATAACTTTCAATTGATGGGTATTGCCATGTTAAAGTTAATGAAGTGCTGGTGATATCTAGAATTGTTGGCATCTCTGGAGCCTGAGATGGAGCTATTACAATGAAGTATTATTATTTATATAAAAAAATTTACCACTTGAGGTTCGTACCTGATTCCAGTGTTTGAAAAAACTGTTGGTCTGAATAAGGTCCTAATCCCACAGCTGTATAAGCAGCAACTCTATATTGATATGTTGTGTAGGGCTCTAGTGACCCAATAGTAATGCTTAGTGATGATGTTAGCAAAAAGAATGCAGAGCCAGGTGCTGTTGAGTCTTCAATGCTAATATTGTATCCAACAATGATTCCATTTCTCTCAGATAATGGTAGAGGCAACCACTCAATAACAACTTCAAAAGAATTTACATTTGCTACATTTAAACTAACTGGAAAACTTGAAGGAACTAGAAAAAAATTATAGCATAAAAAGAATTAGAGTTATCTCACCATCTTCAGCAGTAGTCAGAATAAGAGGAGAAGAGAATGGTCCAGGAGATATTGTGTACGCAGCAACTGATACACTGTAAGTGTAGTATGGATGAAGATTGCTTAGTGTAGCATATAAATTATAAGATAGTATCTGAAAGTGAGACCCAGTATCATTTTCAGTGACATTGATAATGTAATATCGAACAATCCCATTCTGATGTTCAAGTGACAATGAATCCCAAGAAAGGGATAAACTGCTTGAAGTTACAGCAGTATTTATAAAATTGTTTGGAGAGCTAGATGGAGCTATAAGAAATATTCAAAACATAATTTACTGAAAATAAACTTACCATCTTCAGGCATTTGAATAACTAAACTAGCTATTGGTCCTTTTCCAATTGTAACTGCTGCTACAGTACATTTGTAAGTGAAAAATGGATGTAGATCATTTATGACAATAGCAAATGCTGAAGTCGCATAATCGGTCACTATACCAGTCTCAATTTCAGTGATTGTTACATTATAATACTGGATTATGCCATTAGTTCCTTCAATAGTGGGAGGAAACCATTGAAGAAACAGTTGTGATGAATCACTTGCAGTAGCATTGAATAACTCAGGTGGGCTTGTTGGCTCTATAAAATGTATAATAAAAATTATTGTTAAAATTATATACCATCTTGGAAAGTAGTGATGTTTTGCTCTATAGTAAATGGTCCAGCTTCAACTGTAACGGCTGCTACTTTAATTTTATATTGAGTAAAAGGAATGAGACTAGACACATTTAAAACATTGCCAAAAGCAGTAAATGAATCATCAGTTCCTGTTAAAACATGATGAATCACTACCAGATAGTCCCTGATGATTCCGTTGTGGCTTTCAGCTGGTGGAGGATCCCATGATATAACTGCAGAGTGTGAGCTAGTGACAACTACCTCCAAGGAATCAGGTGGCAATGAAGGAGCTAAATGAAAAGACATCACACTAAAAATATAAAGAAAAAATATAATGCACATACCAGCTTCTTCTGTAAGAACTGATACAGAAACTGTGTATGGGCCTTCATCAACTGTCACTGCTTGTATGGAGCAGTAATAAGCATGAAAAGGTTTGAGACCGGTGACAATTAGTTGTGTTTGATTGACAACATGTTCAGTGATGCTCAATGAGGCAGCTTCAGTGACATTGACACGATATTCTCTAATTATTCCATTATGATCCTGAAGGATAGGTGGATCCCATGAAATATGAATGCTAGTTGGACTAAGTGCAATAGCATTAGGATGCTGTGGTGGGCTACCGGGAGCTAAAATTATGAATAACTATAAATCAGCAATTAATATTTTATGCTAACCTGCTTCATCAGTTTGCACAAAAAACAAATGGCTAAATGGTCCAATACCAACTGATGTTTCAGCAGCTACCACACAAACATAAGTGGTGTATGGATCTAAACCAGTAACATGTATTGTAGCGACATTTGTATGATACTGCATTGTCACAAGTGTGTCAGAGTGAGTTATATTAACAACATAAGCAACAATTTCCCCATTTCTTTCATCAGGTGGTGGAGAAGCCCAGGTCAAAGTGATTGAATATGGGGTGGTGGAATTTATTGATAAGTCTTGGGGATACCCACTTGGAGCTAATGTCATTGAAAAAAATAAGATAAAAATAATCTAAATTATAACTTACCATCTTCTGGCAGAGTCAAATTCATGAGTGATGTAAATGGTCCTATAGCTATGGTGTAAGCTGCCACAGCAATTTTGTATGAGTATGATGGAATGAGAGAACCAATGATAGCAGTTGTTCCAGTCGTATTATAAGTCATTGTGTCAGTTGTACCAGACACTTGAAGTCTAACAACATACTTTCTGATAATGCCATTATGATCAGCAAGTGTTGGAGGAGTCCATTGAATAGCAATCGAACGTGAATCAATAACAAAGTATGTTGTCACTACTGGAGGGGAATTTGGAGCTAAAAAAATTAATACAAGAATATTTATTAAAATCATAACATGCTAACCATCTTCATCAGTTGTGAAAGTGAGGATAGTAGTGTATGGCCCTCTTCCAATACTTGTTTCAGCAGCTACTATGCATGAATATGTTGTGTATGGACTTAATCCACTGATATAGGTTGAAGTAATATTGCTAGTATGAACAAAACTGTATCCAGTTGCCAAGGATGTTATGTTTAGCTGGTATGATGTTATAGCTCCATTTTGACCATCAAACGGTGGAGGATTCCATGATAAAGACACAGAAGAGGATGTGAGCATATCTTGAGACAAATCTTGAGGTGGCTGACTGGGAGCTAAAAGCATGCAATTAAAAATTTAAAATAATTTTTAGAATTGAAAAATTAAGTTCATATTGTATATACCTTCTTCATTAGTTGTCACATTCAATTCAATTGTGAATGGTCCAAGAGCAACAGTGAAAGCAGCAATACTGCATGTATAGGTATAGGCAGGATGAAGGGAAGAAAGAGTGAGATACAAACTATATGATGTGTATTGGGTAACAAGACCAGTTTCAACTTCTAACACACGAATAATATAATGTGTAATAATGCCATTTTGATCTTCATATAAAGGTGGATCCCACTGAAGTGAAAAGCTGTCTGATAGTACTGCCACTGTTCTGACTTGGATTGGTGAGCTAGCTGGTGCTATAAATACATTAACATAACATTATGACTTATGAGGCTATGAGCACAAGTTGTACATTTAACATGCATGTATATGTGTATGATCTCATGAGGTACAATTATATTGTCACTAAAATAGCATGGCTAGCTACTTAAAATTTTAAGAATTTTTAATCCCATGTACATGTTCATTGGAACATCTATACATGTATGAGATCTACATATATGCATGCATGTTCTCATGAACAAATACATGGGATAAAATATGTATACATGCATGTCCTTTAGGGTTTCCCACAGAATTATGGCATAGTCAAGTTACTTAAAAATTGGACCAAACATCCTGTACTATAGGTACTGGGTATTTTGACAAGGAGAGAATTCTCCATTCTTATATTTTTTCCTGGTACATTATTCAAGTAATTATGTTGTGTAAAAATTTTGAGCTGATTCAAATCAAATTTAAATTCTTAAAGTTGCTCAAACATTGGGCCAAATAGTACAGGGCCATTGGTCAAATTTTGCCAAATTGAAGGAGAAAAGAATTCTCCATTTCTCCTGATATACATGTGCTTACGTTTTATATGTTATGTAAAACTTTAGCTGATTTCGAAAAATTAATGCCATGTATTGCATTTTATTGCTTGTCAGCTCTTGAAGCATGCTACTGAATTTTTCTGATACACACAAATTATAATTAAATATGGAATAACTAGCTAATGAAATTAGCTATAGAGGTAATGGGAAAACAAACACCACTTATAAAAATTAACAATTAACACTTACCATCTTCAGGAGTAGTTATTGCAAATACAGAGCTGAAAGGTCCAATACCAACGTTAGTGACAGCAGCAATGATACATTGAAATGTTCTGAAAGGTATTAGGTCATCCACAAAGAGTGATGTAGTATTAGAAAACAAGAGAAAATCCTCACTAGTCTCTAAGATTGTTACATTAATAGTGTACCCAATGATAACACCATTCTGTTGATCAATGGGTGGAGGATCCCACATCAGGTAAGCTGAATAAGGAGACACAATTGTCGCATTGAATGTCTCAGGTGAACCACTGGGTACTATATTATTTTCAAAAAGTATAAAGATTAATTTTTATAAAACTCACCATCTTCTTCTGTTTGAAGAATTAAAGTATTTGAGATTGGGCCATAAGCAACAGTCAGTGCTCTAATGGTCACATAATACTGATAGTTGGGGTGCAATGAAGTGACAGTTGTACTTAACCCTGAAACAGAAACACTTATTGTGCTTCCAGTCACCACTTCAAATACTTCAACCAGATATTCTCTGATTATTCCATTACGATGCTCAAATAAAGGAGGTGACCAAAAAACTGCTAAAGCTGTTGAATTTATGACATAAGATGTGACATTAGAAGGAGAAGATGAAGGAGCTACAAAAATTAAAATTAAATTAACACCATTTTTAACTATAACCAAAATAATTTACCAGCCTCTGGCATTGTAATGTAATAGGCAGTAGATGTTGGTCCAGGTGCTATGGTAACAGCTCTTATTATTATTCTGTAGTTGTAGAATGGATGCAGATTCTCCAACAGTGCTGAGGTTAAATATGAGTTTGTATTGTTCGTCAAACCCGTCTCAAGCTCTGTGACCTCAACAGTATAATATTGAATGAGTCCATTCTGCTTCTCAAATGGAGGAGGCAACCAAGTGAGATTTAGTTCTTGTGAACTAATAAAATAATGATTAAGAGACATCGGAGCAGCGGTAGGTGCTATAATACAAAAACATAAATAAAGTGCATAGTCAATTAGTAATAACCTGATTGTAGAGTTTGAACAGTAATAGCAGGTGAGAAAGGATATATTGTTGTATCCACAACAATTGCTATTTGACATATATAGATATAATATGGATGGAGTGACAGTACAGTAGCAAACTTTTCCACAGAATAGAAGTGCCAGATACGACTAGTTACTAATTCATCCACTCTTATGACATAATGGGAATTATTGGGAAGGATTGGGGAAGACCATGAAAGATGTATGGAGCTTGATGTTAATGCCGTTCCCTCAATATCAGTTACAATTACTAATTTGAAATTAAAATAAATAATAGTAAATAAAATCATTACTGACATCCTTCAGGATAAATTGTAAGTTCGGTTTGACTACCAAGACCTTGAGAAGTTGCTGCTCTTACATTTACAAGGTATGACCCTATAAATTTTAATTTAGTGTTATTATCAGTACAATTGTTACCATACCTGTAGTGTTGTATGTCAAGCATCTTTCTTCATGTGGTTCAACAGTTACAGTGAAAACTGGATTTATACTGCCAATTTCTTTTACAACTACTTGATAATAGAGCAAAACTCCATTGGGTGATATAGGTTCACCCCAGCAGACTTCAATACTAGTATTAGTTGGATAGGAGTAGTTCAAAAATGAAACTTGAGAAGGAACTATGAAATATAATAAAAATGATATAGATCTAAGTGAAAATAATATAATTTTCAATCATTACCTGATTCTTCACTTCTGTAATTTTTCATTGAGCTACAGCCTACTTTATTACCAGAAATGCTGTATGCTATAACATTAAGACGGACTAGCTGATATGGTTTAAGATTGCTTAGTGTGAAATTAAAAGTATTGTTGTTGAAGTGTCGATTTAAGCTTGTGCCATTATCAAACACTGAAGAAACTTCATATGTAGCAATTTCTTCCAAGACTGACGAAGGCTCATTCCACTTTACCAATAAGGAATGTGCATTAAATGTTATGTTGGTAACATTTTGACTAATAGGATTGCACACAAACAGAGGAAGAGAGAAGTTTGTTTTGTGAGATTTACAACTGTCAGTAATAGAGATATTTAGTGTTAGTGATGATGAACCAGGAGACAAACTACCAGAAGCAGATACATCAAACAAGATTGTTTCTGTGCCAGCTGGTTCGATTGTGTCAGGTTTTTCAATAATGCTAATAGAAGCTTGACTGGGAAGGGAAGAGATACCTTGAAACACAAGACCTAATTGCTTTCCTTGCTGTACACTGTACTGTAATGTCGCAGACACTTGAGTTGTTTGACTAGGAGCAACATAGATAGTTTCGATGCCATTCAAAGTCAAGTCTAAAGAAGGTGGTTGGAACGTTAGTCCATCATAGCCTGATAAAATGAGAGAAAATGGATTATTGCTAATATCATAACCATTTAACTGGTAAAATACTAATGAAGATGATGGAAAACTAAGAACTCCAGACAAAACATTCAAACACCTTTCTAGTATAGTCTGTGCTACATGTTGCCCAGTATCATTAAGGACATTCAAATAGAGTGTATGATTAGGAGAGAGCAAGTGTAGCTGTGGTGATGTTGCTATAATAGTGCCTGCTGAGCCTGCAGAAAAATAAAAATAGCAAAGCATGAATAATTACAATATATCATTATTGTGTACGTGATAAAGGATATCAATGTCATGTCGTGAATATTGGATTCTATCTCTTACATGCTTGTGGTAAGTCAGCAGTTGGTACAATATTTCCATCTTCCACAGCAGTATATGATATGTCTAACATAAAATGAGATGATTCACTCACTGAAACTTTAATGTGGCCAGATAAAACATAAGCCATCCATGTTCCAGGTGGGGGAATATCAATAGAATACAGAATTAGAGAACCAGAGACATAAAGAGATTGTGTTGTTCCATCTGGTTTAGTAATGTAGACATACGATTGAGAATGGCAAGTGCTGATGAGAATATTCAGACTAGTAGTAAAGTGTGTAGTATTGAGGCTATGAGAAGGGGCACATTCTGTGAACAATGATGATCTTCTGCGTCTAGAAGCTCCAGCACTGTTGTATGTGTTAATGAAAGTAGCAAATGCTCCAAAATCAGATATTGAGTCAACTCTGATACCACCTGTGGATGTTCTGACTGTTTCGTAATTGGCCAAAGTACCACAATATGATCCACTATAAAAGAAATGGACAGTGGCTTTGGTAGCATTGGCAGAGTTAATGACCTCTTGGTAACGGGAATCATCTTTTGCAGAAGCATCAGTCAAAACTATGACATGGTGCAAATTACCAGTCGTAGGTAAAATAATCCCCTCTACAGTCTTTATTGCAGCTAAAACTTTTAAGATGCCAGTCATGCCATATTCAGGACAGTCTCCACCAGAATGAGCATAAAGGGCGTTAACATCATCTCTTAAATTTTGTGCACCATACACTGTTCCTCCTGTACTGAGACTAAGTGCAGATTCTTCAGTACTGTACTCAATCAAAGGATCATATATTTTAGCTGTCCCAACATCTATATATAAAATTGGTATCATAAAAGATAAATAATATTATTTTACATACTTTGTTCTGGGGTAGAATAGCCATAGTCATTAAAATCAACTAATGCATAACAAGCAGGGACTATACTCTCAGAGTTCAAGAAGTCCAAAATTAGCTGCCTCACATATGATATTTCACTTGACATGCTTCCAGTAGTATCAACGACAAATCCAATACATCGTTTTAAGATCACTGTTTCCTCACCTATAGTTGTGATTGGTCCTATTCCGAAAATTGGTCTAAGGTCATCAGAATGCACGCAAGCATAAAATATGTCAATATTGATAAATGTTCCACCCAAATTAGAACAATTAATTGGTGCAGAAGGTGGTGGTGAAGCAGTAGGTGTAGGTGTTGGTCCTGGAGTTGATAATGAAGGAGCTGGAGAGGAAGTAGTTGAATTACTACGAAGTTCATCATTACCGTATGTATCAATGAGACAGGCAAGTCTACCAAATATTTTTCTGACCTCTGCAACTACTTCAGTGTTGTCTGCTGTAAGATTTTGTAACTTTGTAATGAGACTGTATACTAGACTCCCGACTTCACTCGGAGTGGGTCGTTCCTCTAAAACACCATAACATGACTGAAAATATGAATTTGTTATCTGCTCTAGGGCGTCCTCAAAACTCGCAACACCGTTGTCTGAAAATTCGACGTTCAAAGCAGAAGCCAAAGCTTGATAAAGCTCGGTGCTGTTTCCTGTACCATTGAGAGTGGAGTTATAAACACCAGACAGTATAGAGTTGGCGATAACGTCTATTTCAATTAGTACGGCAAGGGACGCATTGTCAAAAGACTCCGCGTAGTTAGCAACACCACTAGAGGTACATTCATCACAGAAACCAAATGACAGGGCCAGAGATAGAGTGATAGCTGTCAAAAGAACTTTTCTAACACCCATATCTACAGCCAAAATTTTGCATTCACGCAGGGCAGAATCGTGATCACTCAGATCTAGCATAGATCAAATCATTGTTTTATATATACATAGATCTACACCCTGCATTGTTCACCAACAATGAATAAATCATATAGATGAATGAATAGAGCTACAAATTTACGTGACTGGGACACACCCTTCATTCTCGGTAATCATAGTTTTTAATGTTTTAAGCTTATTATGTAGAGTAGTAAGTTTATATATTATATCCCTGAAAGTAGCTATATAGATGATCAAATAAGAAAATAAATATCATTAAACAAAAAGCTAGATCTGATCATATAGTCTCTCTCTGACAACTAACAACAATTTCCAAGTCAGTTCCTTCAAACTTAAAAATCTGTTTTATACATGGCATAGCATTTTCCAACCGCTCAAAAATTCGCAAATCGATTGACGGGAATTTCATTTTTAATGACTTCCAACTGTCTTCATCCAATTCAACATCGTCAATTTCTTTTTTTGTTATCTGTAGAATTAAACAATAATTATAAAAGACTGTAATAAATTCAAACCTTGTTCAAATTCGGAGATATCTCCCATCCGTCTACAATCAGGGCAGTATTTGGCACAATACATAGGCAAAGTTGCTGATTGCTGGAGTCATTCATGAACATAAATTCATTATGACACTCACTTTGAACATACTATACATAGACAAAAAATCCTGAATAAACTAAGCATTAAGCAAACAGTTATTGTACCTTAAAGTGTGCTGTAAGGTGCTTTGTAAATATAATACTCAAACTCCAAAAGTTTTTGTATTCTTCTTTGTAAAAAGAATGAGCTGCATACTTTATACAAGTGTCTGACCTACAATAAAGTATTTTACCAGATTGATATTAATGATTAGCTTACCTGGATCCATTATATATGACACATAAAAGGCAATTTTTGTCAA
>NW_003546418.1:60141-63817 GCF_000090795.2 Amphimedon queenslandica | reverse complement strand
CCTCCTTCCCTTGAGTATCTTGCAGACCAGGTGTGTCAATGACTATAACGCTAATACCAGGAACTGCATTAGGATAATGATACGATTGAGAAATTGCTGTGCAACTGTCAGTGTCGGCCCCTTCTTTGGCTATTTCTTCGCTCATCTCAAAGATACTATTTGCCAATGCTGATTTTCCTTGACCTGTTCTCCCTATTATTAGTAGAGTGATGTCGGTTGATGCTTTTTCATCTTTCAGTAGCTCTTTTGTTGTCGCCATTGCTGTAAAACCCACTTCTAATGAATAAAATAGAATACAATGATGATGATTATACATGGTAGGTAAAGTATACTTTGATTTGAAATGTCAATTGAATCTTGATCAAATGAGCACGAAACAGGTATTTGCATATTTTTATCTGAACTGCCATTTGCAACATCTATTAATATTATTTAAGATAAAAATAGTAATTTGTACCATAATAGCTGGTAATTGTGGAGGCTGGGAGTAAATTTTGTTGAATTGCTAAACTTCAGTGATTGGTGAGTCTTTATTTTCGCAAATTTGTGGCCATATGCCCTTGAACATCACATTTTATTTTGGCAAATAGGCTATCAAAATTTCAAATTTAGCTTCCTGCAAAATTTTATGCTGCATGGTATAATAATTATAATATACCTGATGCTGGTGTATCTTCACATCCTATCATTGACAATCCAACTGAATGTAGCACATCAATAATAGTTATAATGCAATAACCATTACATACCTTCTAACTCAGTTTCGACTAAAATAATAAATAATAAATAAGGATTGACAAAAGGTAGAACTGCTAACTTGTTTGATTTATAGCTGATGCTGATGGAGTCAGACTTCCTATAAAAAGTAATACCTTTATGAACTAATGTCATTTATAGCCTACTTACTTATTGTGTTCTTCAATTCATACTGTAGACATTCTAAATGCAATTAAAACAAGAACAATTATTATTACAAGGATATTAATTAAGACAGCAACAGTAGCTAAAACTATAGTTCTAGTGATGGGCAATATGGCCAATTTTCTTAATTTTCGATAATGATCGATAATGGACTTTTTCAGGAAATATCGATTATTAACGATACGATAACCACACCTTCATTTTGGGGTGTGTCAAGGGTATGGCTAACGATTTTAGCACAGATATAACTGTACTGAACATGAGAGAAGATCATTTCCTAATCATTTCCATGCTCTTGAGCTTGGTTCTCTTCCTATTAAAGTAGGCTGAGCTAATAACTGCTCAGTTGCTTCTTTCTTGCAGTTCAACAGTGCAATTACTTATTAAAATTAGTTATTTAACCTTAATAAATGGGCATGGTCAATAGATCGATGAAAATTGCATAAAATTTTCGATAATGATTCAAATCGATTCTGTAAAATATCGTTTATATCGATAAAGAATCGATATATCGCCCATCACTATATAGTTCATTATACCAACTCCTTAATTTTAATTAATCATTAGCATCATGACATTTTTTATTCAAATTGTTGAAAAGCGCATAGAGTAACTCGGAGCTATTCCGACCCGTTTCTGCACTATGATCTAATTAAATATTCACGAAGTCATAACTCACTCTTTTTTGCTTTATGTCATTCATTTTATTCATCAATGAGTTCTATTTTGTCTATTATATTTGTACTTTCTTGATATCAGCAAAAATCAGTTTAAACTTTGGATGAAAACAGTACTTTCACTGACATAGCGACCCTCCGGATACTAACTAGTACCGTAAATCTTCTAAATATTCAACACCCTAACTTCGTCAAATTAAATATTTTTTCCAAATTTTCACAAAATTACCTCTAATTATTCAATTATGCAAAATTACTGGCTGAGTATTTTAATTTCGACATAATCCTCTTATTTTGTCACATGATTGACCATGTGCTTCAGTCTACCTTACCAAGCAGCTGAGACTTTGGAATGACCCTCCCTCCAATTTAGTCAATAAAAATTTTTTTAAAGTAAAAAAACATTTTTAACCTCTAATTTTTCAATATTGCTGATTTTAAGGTGAATTTAATTTGCCGAATTTTTAGAAGATTTACGGTATATGGGAAAATTATGCAGTGACCAGAAATATACAAGCACTATCACTAGGTGATAATACGTGAAAAAGCTAATGAATACAAATTTTTAACCAGAGTTGCTTAGCTGCACTTTATAAAAATCAAGCTGTTCTTTGGTGCTGGTAGTTAGAGAATTCTATGCTGAATAGATACATCCTTGTTTCAGTCCTGTATCTGCTACAGTTAAGAAGTTACAACAGGAGAAAGAGGACCCTCTAACTGGGGCTATTCCGACCGCTGCACATGGATTTTCCATAAGTTTATACAGGGGGACAGAATAGCCCCGACTTACTCTAAGCATTTAAATTTTATATGTTTACTAGTAACACTGCTTACTGAACAATTTAAACAAGTTATATATACAATTGGCATAAACACAATAAAAATTTAATAGAGCTATAAAAGCTAAACTGAAAGCTTGCTTGATAGAATGTTATGATCAGGTAAGATAAAAGATCAGATAGGCTGATAAAAAAAGCATTACATTTTGGGGTGAGCCTCAACATGACAGGCCCTAGTCCCATGGGAGTAATGTCTTTTCTTTAGAATATTGCTCAATAGTTAAACCAATAAAACTTTTTCTTAACATCATTGAGTAATTTTCTTGCATTGGTCAAGGAAAAATTTCCTCTCAAACTACCTTGAATCAAAATTGAATGGCTGGGTAGCAATGATAATCTTAAGGCTTACCGTCACCATCATCTTCAGCTTCAGGAGCTGTATTAAGACGCATATAACTGCTCCTGGCCATGAAAGAATCTCTTCAAAGACTGCAGTAGAGAGACGAACCGAGGTGGTGATTCTTAATAGGAAGAGTAGATATTTTCTTCTTGTCAATAAAGGCAAACTGGCGAATTCCCGATCCGCCCACTCACTAATGAATAATTATAGAGTAATTCTCATACAGGAAAAGAAAGGTGAGAGAACAATATTAGCTATTACAAGAAAAGTTTTGAAGCAAAAGAAAACAAAATAGAAATAAAATAATTGAACTGAGACTGTGTTGTGCACATCAGTGATATTATTACTGTTTGGTGGTACGTGAGACCCTCCCATTAATCAGGGACCATTAATCCACAATCAATCAAGATCCAATGAAATTAAATATTACTTAAACAAACAATGCAGGCATTAATTATAAGAGTGATTTATAAAGTATTTGTGAGTGTCTGGTTTCACGACATTGCTCCATGGACATAATGATATCTTTAGATAAAATCCTACGCTGTTTCGGTCTGTTAGTTCTTGAAGTCGACTAAAAGAAACAAGAAACTGTGACTTGTTGCTCACACTCTCATACAGGGACACACTTTCCAGTTTCCACCCAACCACTCTCTCAATCTCACCCTCATCTCTCTACCATACTGCCTCTAGGTGTGTGCTAATAACAAAGCACATATGTCACATTTTCTCTCACTCCTCATCACTCTCTCTCCTTACAGGTGAGTTAAATACAGAAGCTATGGAAGCGTTTCCAGCACTAGAGCTTGCCTAGAAAAAATGAGCTGATCATTTACAGTGAGATAATAAACATACATGTACATGCAATCATGTGACATTCATGTGTACATGTACATTAT
>NW_003546418.1:56544-60131 GCF_000090795.2 Amphimedon queenslandica | reverse complement strand
ATTATGGTTCCACATGCACATCACATGTAGTTCATTATCACAACCATAACAGTGTACATAATGTGGGGAAATTACATGTAGTGTGTGTGGGTGTGTGTGTGTGTGTGTGGGTGTGTGTGTGTGTGTGTGTGTGATTAATATACATGTAAAGTGTGAAGAGACTTACTGAAGAGCTCTCTCCTCCAAAAGCAGTAGTGGCTGTTCTCTTTCTCCTTCCAATAGCCGCCAGTGCTTGTACATTAGCTGCTTTCTGGTGTATCTCTCTCTCCTCTGCTATTTGGATCTATCGTACAATGTAGACCAATAGCAACAGTAGCAGTAATAATAATAGTAATAATAATGATAATCATAATAGATCAACAATAGTTAACAGAATGCTTTATCAAATCAATACTAACTTGCTTGGCTTGTTCCTTCATCTTGGCTAGCTCTGGGTCATCTTGTTTTGAGCGACTTTTCGCAGCATGGATAATCTTTTCTTTCTCTCTTTCTTGTTTCCTTGTGGCACTCACTTCATCAATACGCTCCAGCACTTTCAGCTGAGCCCTCACATCAGTAGCTGGCTCATAGCAACTGTTACCCTAAAGTACGACAAAAATAATATTATAATCAGTAATAATAATAATAATACACGTGTATTCAGAGAATACTTATAGCTTAAATACTGTAAGATCTACATGTAGAGGGAGTTTAGGGGCTTTCAGTCTCTCATTATTGGTCTAGGTTTACTGAAATACCCCATTTTCAGCTTTTGGTATCTCATATATAGCCTATGACTATAGGTGTCCTTAAGTTTCCCATTCTTGGTCTCTCAAAATTTATTTCTAGATCTCATGCTGAGTATGAACAAGGCTAGTATAATAAAAGCTACACAACAGCTATTCATACATTACTCCACAAATAAAACAACACACTGTAGTACTGTATGGTTTGGGAATACAAAACAAGATGTAAGTCAATGAACAGTCTCTAGAAAATAGCAATAATATACAGTACATGTACATGTACAGTCTCGTCGTTATTTTTTGACAAAATCTGACCACCTGTACTATAATACAGGAACTAAAAAAATTTGTAAAAAATCCTCTTTTGATCAGAAACAGCTCAAACTTTCTATGCAACTTATAAACATGTACGTCTATGAGAAAAATTATAAAAATGAAGAATTCGTTCCTATTCATTTTTGACAAAATTTGGCCAATGTACAAAACTTTTGCCTAATTTTGGAGCAAGTTTAAAAATTCATAAAAAATCTGATTCGAGTCTTAATCAGATCAAAATTTCTACACAACATAAGTACATGTATACACACCAGGATAAAATATAATAAAGAGAATTCTCTCTTTTTCTTTTTTGATGAAATTTGGCTAATGACCCTGTATTAACAGTACAGGTACTTTCGCCTGATTTTGGAGGAAATTAATTTTTTTAATTCTCAAAATCAGCTTAAACTTTCTACACAACATAAATACATGCATATCAGAAAAAATCATTAAAATGGACAATTACAAAAAAATCATCTTCGGTGAAATGTAGCAGGCTAGTACAGGCCCTACAGGGACTTTAGTAAAATTTTGGAGCAACTTTAAAAATATTAATTTTCATAACAAAATCCACTTTTAATCAGAATCAATCAAAATTTCTACACAACAACAAAACTTAACAAATTGATATACATGTGTCACAAAGTACATGTACATGTACATGTAGAGTGTGTACTGTACATACCTTCAGTAGCTCAGTTCTGTGTTGACTGATTACAGTTACCTGTTCTACTAAATTCCTTATTCTCTCCTAAAAAATTAAAATAATAATAATTAACAATGAGCATGTGTATCCATTATATCAGTTCCATTTATTTACCATATCGCTACTATTGAATGCTTAGTGTGAATGTATTATGAGGGACATGCCATTTTAGAAAAAAAGAACTATAGCACCGTAAAAGTGGAATATTTTAATCTATTAATTTATAGTAGCTCACATGTAAATCGTAAAATTAAAACAATTAAAAATTAAAAACAGTAAAAAAACAGTAAAATACGGTACGTTATACATGTACATGTACATGTATTGTACATGATATGCTCAAAAAAAAGCTTTAACTTGCTACATAGCATAGGACAGGGACACAAAATTATTCACAAGACAATACTGGTGTGGACACACAACAAAGTTTTCAAAACTTGTAATTCAATAATACATGTACATTGTACACATGCAATGACAATTAAAATCAGTTCACAACATGTACATGTATCAGGAAGTGAAATAATTTGACTTAAACCATGTAGTACATTTACATGCATAACTGAATATGTATGTACCTCAGTTGCATGAGACAAGAAAGTTAAAAATTCTTCGGTTATCTCTGTGACACCATAACGAGAACCTTGAGAGAGAGAGAGAGAGAGAGAGAAGACAAGAGGAAAAAGATTAATCCAAAATATAAATAGAAACAAAGCAACCTGTACATGTACATTACACTAATAATATACAGCAGTTTACATTGACATGGTTTCTTTTGGGATTTCAATCCAGGAAGTCAAAATCTAAGGGTACATTGTGTATCAAGGTTTTATCCAGTGGGGAGAAGGGGAAAGCTTCCCCCCAAACTCTTCAGCTTCCCCACCAAAACTTCAAACTTGCCCCGTGTACTTTTGTAATTGCATGCATGTAGTACTGTACATGTGGATACATGTATGTACACAACCTACCCCCAGTCACTTGCCCTGGGTTTCGCCCCCAAACAAAAATTCCTAAATAGAGCACTGTGTACATGTACATGTATGCGACTTTTGGGGAGCATAAAACCAATTACATGTACATGTGGATGTACACTGTAAAACAAGATCAATTGGGGCAAACCAAATCCATAGTGATTGCCAAAAAACCTCCATTACTATTAAACAAACTCACCAATAGTTGCCACTTTATTTCATAGTAATGCTGTAGATAAAAAGGTTTCATCACTGATGCTCTTTGTGGGTGTGTCTGATGCTGCTGGTAAAAAATGAGCTGTCTCCTCCTACAAATAAAAGAAGAGGTGAGGATTAATGAATACAGTAATTGTATAATAACAGAAACCTTTAAATTGACACCACCAAAGTTATCAATATGGTCCTCCTCTTCATCCTGATCCCTATACAAAGAAAGACACATGTGTACATAAAACTGTTATAGTGTATAATTATAAGAATAATACGAATATGCATAATATTATACATGCATAATAAGTAATACTTTAAATAAGCATTTTTAATTCTTGAAAATACATTGTTCAGTACATGTACATGCTTTATTCTCCAAGGAATATGGAAAAACTTTAAAGGATGTACATGTAATATTTAACAGATGAATCCTTATTTTATGTGCTCATGCTAGTCTTAAATTTATAGTAGAGTAACCATAGTACACCATTCAAAAATTTGCAGAACCATTGCAATGAGAGCTACACTGCCTGAACTGATGCCATCCATGCATTCCAAGTCTCCCTTTTATACTCTCCAAATTGAAAAGCTCTCGTGGGTTACACTACATTGTGATTAGCACTTCTCTGCTTGTATAAACTGTGTTATACCACCATT
>NW_003546418.1:51918-53426 GCF_000090795.2 Amphimedon queenslandica | reverse complement strand
CTAGTTCTTTTTTCTCTCACTGCCAGAGCTACATAGATCAATTAATCAGAGTTTCTGCTCCAGGGCATTACTCATTAGCTCCTAAAAAGCTAATTGTTAACAAAAGTCATGACATTATTATTGCACTTGTACTCCGAGTTGTACTCCAACATGGCGGATGTAATAATTGGTCACGCCTACTGCAACCTATCTATACTAGTGGATGGCTCTCTTCTGCTCGGTCGGCAACACTACCAGAGGAAGGAGAACCCAGTGGAACAACAGGAGCAGCTAACAGAAAAGTGGGAAGGGTTTAACGATACGCCAAATTTAATAGTCGCTAATTTGACATTTAAGCATAAACGCTAAATAAAATAGCCGCTAATATTAATAGGTTTACAGTAGAATCAGACATAAATTATAATAATAACTATTACAAGAAAATGAAGCAAAAGAAAACAAAATAGAAATAAAATAATTCAACTGAGACTGTGTTGTGCACATCATCAATATTATTACTGTTTGGTGGTACGTGAGACCCTCTCATTAATAAGGGATCATCAAAATGAAATTAAATATTAATTAAACAAACAATGCAGGCATTACTTATAAGAGTGATTTATAAAGTATCTGTGAGTGTCTGGTTCACGACATTGCTCCATAGACATAATGATATCTTTAGATAAAATCCTACGCTGTTTCGGTCTGTTAGTTCTTGAAGTCGACTAAAGAAACAAGAAACTGTTACTTGTTGCTCACCCTCTCATGCAGGATGCCGTCCAATTGTAAAAAAGGGGGATGGGTCTGGCTACGCGAGACTAACTGCCTCTAGGTGTGTGCTAATAATGAAGCATATACTGTCACATCCTCTCTCTCCTTATCACTCTCTCTCCTTACAGGTGAGTTAAATACAAAAGCTATTAAAGCATTTCCACCACTAGGGCTTGCCTAGAAAAAATAATTGAACTGATAATTTATAGTGCAGATAATAGATATACATGTACATGCAATCATGTGACATTCATATGTACATGTACAATTCTACATTATGGTTCACACATGCAATTTATGATCACAACCATAACAGTGTACATAATGTGGGGGATTACATGTATGGTTTGTGTGCGTTTGTGGTGTTATACATGTAAGGTGTGAGAGATAGGGAAAGATACTTACTGAAGAGCTCTCTCCTCCAAAAGCAGTAGTGGCTGTTCTCTTTCTCCTTCCAATAGCAGCCAGTGCTTGTACATTAGCAGATGATTAGCTGCTTTCTGGTGTATCTCTCTCTCCTCTGCTATTTGGATCTATTGTACAATGTAGACCAATAACAGCAGCAATAGTTAATAATACATGTACATGTAATAATAATAATAATAATAATGATAACAACAACTGTACTTTCTACAATAATAATAATAATGATAATAATGTGGCTGAGTTGCACCTTTCCCTCGTGGATGGACTACCCTAACTGCAATATTTTTGGCCTTGTATTGTTTGTCTTGCTTTTGTTTTTTTGTTGTTGCTGC
>NW_003546418.1:43815-49089 GCF_000090795.2 Amphimedon queenslandica | reverse complement strand
TAGGCTGATAAAAAAAAGCATTACATTTTGAGGTGAGCCTCAACAAGACAGGCCCTAGTCCCATGCATGGGGAGCAATGTCCTTTCTTTAGAATATTACTCAATAGTCAAACCCATAAAACTTTTCCTTAATGTCATTGAGTAATTTTCTTGCATTGCTCAAGGAAAAATTTCCTCTCAAGACTCAAACTACCTTGAATCAAAATTGAATGGCTGGGTAACAATAATCGGCTTACCGTCAACATCATTTTCAAGAGCTATTTTAAGACGCATATAACTACTACTGGCCATGAAAGAATCTTTTCAAAGACTGCAGCAGAAAGATGAACCGAGGTAGTGATTCTTAATAGCAAGAGTAGATACTCTCCTCTTGTTAATAAAGGCAAACTGGCGAATTCCCGGTCCGCCCACTCACTAATGAATAATTATAGAAAGGTGAGAACAATTAAAGATAAATTATAATAATAACTATTACAAGAAAAGTTTTGAAGCAAAAGAAAACAAAATAGAAATAAAATAATTGAACTGAGACTGTGTTGTGCACATCAGTGATATTATTACTGTTTGGTGGTACGTGAGACCCTCCCATTAATCAGGGACCATTAATCCACAATCAATCAAGATCCAATGAAATTAAATATTAATTAAACAAACAATGCAGGCATTAATTATAAGAGTGATTTATAAAGTATCTGTGAGTGTCTGGTTTCACGACATTGCTCCATGGACATAATGATATCTTTAGATAAAATCCTACGCTGTTTCGGTCTGTTAGTTCTTGAAGTCGACTAAAGAAACAAGAAACTGTTACTGGTTGCTCACCCTCTCAGGGACACACCATGACACCATATCCATTCCACCCAACCCCTCTCTCAATCTCACCCTCATCTCTCTACCACACTGTCTCTAGGTTTGTGCTAATAATGAAGCACATATGCCCCATTCTCTCTCACTCCTCATCACTCTCTCTCCTTACAGGTGAGTTGAATACAGAAGCTATGGACGCATTTCCAGCACTAGGGCTTGCCTAGAAAAAAATTGAGCTGATAATTTTAATTGTGTAGATAATAGATATACATGTACATGTACATGCTATCATGTGACATTATGCATTCTGGTTCACATATGCACATCACATGCAATTCATTATCTCACACACACACGCATGCATGCATGCATGCACGCACACACACACACACACACACACAAACACACTATACTACATACTACGTTTACACTACAGAAGTGGGCCAAACCTTGTGGAACCAGGTTGAGCTGGCCCTGCTGTACAAACCATGCTGACCTGGTTTGGCCCAGTACAGTTCTGAAGGGTAGTGTGAACAGGGTATAACGTTTACACTACAGAAGTGGGCCAAACCTTGTGGAACCAGGTTGAGCTGGCCCTGCTGTACAAACCATGCTGACCTGGTTTGGCCCAGTACAGTTCTGAAGGGTAGTGTGAACAGGGTATAACGTTTACACTACAGAAGTGGGCCAAACCATGCTGTACTAACCATGCTGGGCTGGTTTGACCACTTCAGTTCAGCTTGGTTACTGTTTACACTACTAGGAGTAATGTAGAACATTAAGGGAGTGAGCCTAAGCAAGCCATTGGTGAATGTGCTGTATGATCTTGATTTATGAGCAAGCAAAGCGATACAGTGGTACTGTATTGCTTTGCTTGTTCATACTGTAGTCTGATCTAAGCATCATTTGTTGCTTAAAAATAGGAATTTTCGCTATGACTGATTTCATCACTAAGAACCTCTGCAGCAATTAAAGTTATCCTGCTAATAGCCTGGCATAAAAGATTGTTAGAAGCAGTCACTGAAAAAATCATATTTGAAGAAGATTGTACATCTGTTTTGTTAACCTAGGCTTACTGCTAGAGAAGAAATATCACCTACAATAGATCTCATGATGCATGCAGTTAGGCTAGCTCCAGGCTTTCTCACTTGCATTCAACTTATCAGAGTCTTTTATATCAAGAAAAAAGATTCTATATCTGCTTTCTAACCTTCCTTTTTGCTAGACAAGTGTTTAGACAGCAATTTAGTCTTATCTTGCTGACCATTTGCTGGAAATAAGCTCAGACTTGCTGATAGCCGCCATTTCATTCATTGTGACCACCCGCTTTCAATGAAGATTATGCTATTTAACTTTAATAATAGTTAGACGACCCTATCATGCCTGTACGTATATACAGACGCTTTCTTACCTTAGTGGGGCTTGTCAGGCTCACCCCAATCACATGAAACTGTGCTGGCCAACTTTAAACAGGGCTGGCTCAGTTAAAGAAGCCAGTGTAAACATAGTATTAGTACAGCAGGGCCAGCTCAACCTGGTTCCGCACAGTTTGCCCCACTTCTGTAGTGTAAACGTAGTATTAAAGGGCCAGCTCAGCCTAGTTCAGCATGGTTTGGCCCACTTCTGTAGTGTTAACGTAGTATTACATGTTATAGTGTGTGTGTGTGTGTTGTGTGTGTGTGTGTGATTAATGTAGGGTGTGAGAGATAAGGAAAAGAGACTTACTGAAGAGCTCTCTCCTCCAAAAGCAGTAGTGGCTGTTCTCTTTCTCCTTCCAATAGCAGCCAGTGCTTGTACATTAGCTGCTTTCTGGTGTATCTCTCTCTCCTCTGCTATTTGGATCTATTGTACAATGTAGACCAATAACAACAGTAGCAGTAATAATAATAGTAATAATAATGATAATCATAATAGATCAATAATAATTAACAGAATGCTTTATCAAATCAATACTAACTTGCTTGGCTTGTTCCTTCATCTTGGCTAGCTCTGGATCATCTTGTTTTGAGCGACTTTTTGCAGCACGGATAATCTTTTCTTTCTCTCTTTCTTGTTTCCTTGTGGCACTCACTTCATCAATACGCTCCAGGACTTTTAGCTGAGCCCTCACATCAGTAGCTGGCTCATAGCGACTGTTACCCTATAGTACGAGAATAATAATAATTAATTAATAATACTAATACACATGTGTTCAGAGAATAATCATAGTTAAATACTGTAAGATCTAGAAGGAGTTTAGGTGGCTTTCAGTCTCCCAATATTGGTCTAAGTTTCCTCACATACATGTACATTCATTTTTAGCTTTTGGTCTCTAAAAATTAATTTCTAGATCTAACACTGAGTACGAACAAGGCTATAGTTCAATAAAAGCCGTACAACACCTAGTCACACAATACTCCACAAAACAAACACACAGTAGTACTGTATATATTACATGTATTACATTGGAACACAAGCAACATTATAAGTAAGCAGTCTCTAGAAATACAGTACATGTACATGTACATGTTCCGTCTCGTAGTAATTTTTGACAAATTTGACCACCTGTACTATAAAACAGAGACTTTGGTTGGATTCGGGAGGAATTTTAAAAATACATAAAAAAATCCAATTTTGATCAGAGACAGCTCAAACTTTCTATGCAACTTATAAACATGCATGTCTATGAAACAAGCGTAACAGTGTAAAAAATTCCTATAATTGTTTTCACCACCTTGCATGTATAGCTGGGAACTTATTAAGACTTATAGAGGTTTTCTCTACCTTCTAACACTTCCAGAGAAGTCTTTAGACAGTATTTTTATTTTCTCTTGCTTTTAGAGAGTTCATAGCTTTGTCCCATGTGTAAGCCACCATTTTGCTTGCTGTGGCCACACCCACTACGTAAAGTAGCGTGGGTGGATGGTTGCTAAGGCTTGTTCTTCTCCAATACAACGTGTATAAAAGAAATGTAAGTGTTGACATACAAATATGTATCGCACATGGGTGAAATCAATTATAAGATGACCTGGGGGCTATGCCCCCAGGTTGTAAAAAATTATAAGCATGAAGAATTTGTTCCTATTCATTTTTGACAAAATTATTTTGAAGCAACTATTAAAAATTCATTAAAAAATCCAATTCTAGTCTTAATCAGTTCAAAATTTCTACACAACATAAATAGATACAATGTACATGTATACATACACGTCAGGATAAAATATAAAAAATAGAGAATTCTCTCTTTTTCTTTTGTGATAAATTTGACTAATGACCATGTATTAACAGTATAGGTACTTTAGCCTGATTTTGGAGGAAATTAAAAATTGTAAAAATTCTCAAAATCAGCTTGAACTTTCTACACAACATAAACACATGCATATACATGTACATATCAGAAAAAATCATTACAATAGACAATTACAAAAAAATCATTTTTGGTGAAATGTGGCTAGTACAGGGACCTTAGTAAGATTTCGGAGCAACTTTAAAAATACTAATTCTCATAACAAAATCCACTTTTAATCAGAATCAATCAAAATTTCTACACAGCAACAAAACTTAACAAATTGATATGTGTCACAAAGTACATGTACATGTACATGTAGAGTTTGAACAAACCTTCAGTAGCTCAGTTCTGTGTTGACTGATTACAGTTACCTGTTCTACTAAATTCCTTAGTCTCTCCTAAAAATATAAAAATAATAAGAATTAACAATGAGCATGTGTATCCATTATATCAGTTCCATATCCTTACTATTAGATGCTTAGTGTGAATGGATATTATGAGGGACATGCTATTTTAGAAAAAAAGAACTATAGCACCGTAAAAGTGGAATATTTTAATCTATTAATTTATAGTAGCTCACATGTAAACTGTAAAATTAAAAACACTTAAAAATTAAAAAATTGAATAATAAAGGCAGTAAAATACGGTACGTTATACATGTACATGTATTGTACATGATCAAAAAAGCTTTAACTCGCTCATAGCATAGGACAGGGACACGGAATTATTCACAAGACAATAATTTTATGGTCTCAAAACAAAGTTTTCAAAACTTGTAATTCAATAATACATGTACATTGTACATATATGCAGTGACAATTAAAAATCAGTTCACAAATATATGCATGCATCAGGAAGTGAAATTATTTGACTTAAACCATGTAGTACATGTACATTGTACATGCATAACTGAATGTACGTACCTCAGTTGCATGAGACAAGAAAGTTAAAAATTCTTCGGTTATCTCTGTGACACCATAACGAGAACCTTGAGAGAGAGAGAGAGAGAGAGAGAGAGAGAGAGAGAGAGAGAGAGAGAGAGAGAGAGAGAGAGAGCAGAGAGAGAGAGAGAGAGAGAGAGAGAGAGAGTCACACACACACACACACAAGGAAAAAAGATTAATCCAAAACATACATGTAAACAGAAACAAAGCAACCTGTACATGTACATTAAGCTCATCATATACAGCAGTTTACATT
>NW_003546418.1:28239-42888 GCF_000090795.2 Amphimedon queenslandica | reverse complement strand
TAGGATGACATTGATCTGTTGCTGCTGGGTCAGTTTCGTTCCTCCTTGAGTCAGTTGAGTGACAGTGGTGGTATTGACTCCATTTTTCTCTTGCACTTTCTTGTCTACTAGTTGCTTCATGTACTCTTTCTGTATCTGGAGATGCGTCCTCAGGTCAGGAACACTTGCCTAAGAGTGTGTGAGGAGGAGGAAGAAACAAATTACTACATGTATTACTGCAAGAAATACTACAAGTAAATAATAATACATGACGAGAACCATACTATACCATATAGCGGGAAATTTTGTAGGGAGTTAAATTAATTTGGCGAATAGCTAAATTCTAGTGATTGGCAAATGGCTATCAAAATGCCAAAGTTGTCAAATTTAATTCCCTACAAAATTTCCCGCTATACGGTAGGTAGTGTTACATTTATAGTAGGACTACCATGGTATCTCCATTCAAAAATTTGCTAAACAACTGCAATTGAAAAAGATACAGTTGAAACTGATTAGAGGTAGGCGATACACTACCAAATTACTCATATATCCAATACCAAATCCTGGAATCAAGTTAAGTAGTGACCACACCCAACCACACCTACTTTGACGTCATAATTATGGCCCCACACCCTTTCATAATTACAAATAATGGCAGTCCATTTCCCTCATTTTTATTAATGTCTAATCATAACTTATTTGCACATGTGCAGTAGTTTGATCAGTACTCAATACCACCAATACTGATACTAAGACTACTTCGCTCCCACCGCTACACAACCAATTGTTATCGCCTTAGATCAAGACTGGTATCAGTCTGAATCATACTGATATCATTCCTGAATCATGGTTTTCGTGTAATTAGTCATGACACAACTGCGAAAATCAGCCATGATATAATCATGATAAAATTTGTACTGATCCATGCCAGAATATCAGGCATGATCTATAAAATAATGTGTCAGGGCTGTACCAGTATAGGATATCAGACATGGTCCATTATTTTGGGGCAAAAGTGCTGATTCAGGCATGATAACATTTGGTTGTGTAGCAAAGACATAAATTAATAATACATGATAAGGACCATATCATTAGTACATCAGTGTTACATTTATAGTAGGGGCAAAATAGTACCCCATTCAAAAATTTGCATTTCTGCAGGTACATCAGCGACAGAAAGTCTGAACTGCATGAATTCCAAATCTCACTTTTATACTCTCCTAATTGCAAAAGCTATTGTGGGTTGCATACAATGTGGTTAACACTTCTGTACTTGTATAAACTGTGTTATACCACCATTAAACAGAGACAATTAAAATCTCAAATTAAAAATTGTCAATGCATTATACAGTACATGTACATGTACATGCAGTACCAATAAATCATAGTTAATTATTATGCACAATTTTTTAGCCCAATCATGAATTTTAATACCAGAATTTTTAATTCGAGGATAATAATTTGTGCAAATGTCATGTATCCAGAAATTTATGAAATTATTTTTTTACAAATTTCCACTATTCTGCCATCTTGTATCACATTAAAATTAAATGATTTTAAAGGAAATTCAATTTCACGACTTTTTAAAAGCTACAAAATTTGCACAATTTGTTATTATCGAATAAAACCACTGAATATATGATAAATGTAGATGTTTTTGTGTACATGTCTTTATCTGTACAGTACATGTACTTATATAATGTGTTTATCTAAAGCAGTACAGTGCTATCATACAGTGGTTTCGTTCGAGGATAATAATATTTGCAAATGTTGTGTATCCTGAGATTCACAAAATTAATTTTTTTCAAATTTCCACAATTTTGTCATCTTGTATCACATTATAATTAATTGATTTTCAAGGAATTCAATTTTGCAACCCTTACAAAGCTACAAAATTGGCAAAATTTGTTATCCTCAAATAAAACAACTAAACATATGATAGATATGTGTTTGTGTACATGTATTTACTTGTAGAAATGGAAGTAGATCTGGCTGATGCTTCGACTTCAGATCCTGTTCAATCTTCTTGGCAAACTCCTCTTCAGTAATACTGCCAGCCTATAATGTCAAGTAAAAAACAAAAAGATTGATCTCACAGGAAGATGTGGCTATAAAATACACTAATTGATGTATTTTGTGTAGGCACAATGCCTAATTGCTATAGAAACAAGCCAAAAAACATATGCACTTGCTTCATGCAGTGTCCATCCAAGAGGTTTTACATGCACAGGTGATACAAAAAGGCTATCATGGGGGTATAAATTTAGCAGTAAACCTGTATAACAAACTGTAAATGGGTTAATAGTACATACAATGTATACACATGTAAATTGAAACAAAAATGGTGATACACATGTACATGTATTTGAATATCCATTTGCCTAAAGCAGGCAAGAACTTGGCCTCAAGCAAGTAAATACTTAGATTTAAATACTAGTTAATAGAAAGCCATTGACATTAAAAACAAAATGGCTGCCAAGAGAAAAACTAAATGTCACATGCTACTGCATGTGTCAATACTGCTTAATACCTTTGCTTTTCAAAGAACAAGGCTCAAAACATCAAATAAACAAAAGCCAAAAATAACGAAACAGAAAGAATGAGGGGAAAATGGAAATAAAAGAGGATTATAAAGTGAGAAAGGAGAGACAAAATACAAAAACAAAAGGAGACATTAATAATCTTAACATGAACTCACCACTAATTTCTGTACTAAAGAATGCACAGCTGTCCTCACTTGAGGGCCCGAATTACCAGCCAGTTGTACTAAGTTTGTTAAAAAATTCTTCACCTTTGTGACTACAGCGAGCATCTCTTTAGCCTTTGCCGGCCCATTCTTACTAGACATGGCATAGATAGCTAAGAGACTGGCTTGCTTGTAAATGGCTGATTGTTCTTCAATGGTAAGTAGGGAGGTTTGAGGACCGTGAGTCAAGCCACCAAAAGGTGACATTGTAGAGAGAGAGGCCCTCCTGTTAGTGGAGTCTTGAGCCTGTGGTTGTGTGCTTGTTTCTGTCTTTGAGAGGTTTAGGGTAAGACCAGGGCGAGAGGATGAGGGAGTAGAAGAGGTAGCAGTGGATATACTTGTTGATACTTCTCCTTTAGTCTTGACAGGTTGAGCAGGAGTGAGGGAAGGAGGGACAGAAGATGAAGTAGTGGTCGTTATCGAGGAGGAAGAAGAAGAGGAGGCCGAAGGCGGGAGAACTACTTTCTCTTGTGTTTGTTGAAACCCGTTGCTTGTGACGGGTTGCTGAGAGAGACTAGCCTCCTCAGGAGTAGATCCGAGGCCGCTGTCTTGTGAGAGGTCCCCACCACTTGCCTTGGTAACAGAATTCAACTCTTGATGTAAAGAACTGACTACCGCGGAAACATCTTTCTCGTCGACATCAGCGGCATTGATGAGGGCATCAATATCAAGGTCCTCCGACATGTTAGTCCCATTCTCTGGGGTCGCCATAGTCTCAAAGAGAAGATTCAAATGGATCCCTTCACTCTTCGTCTTCTTTGCGCTTTCTTAGTATCCCTCCATTTTCTCCTATAGAGGAGACTTCAATTTATACTCCCTGATTCCGGATACCTCCGTATACTCGATTCTCTTATTGGGTATAAAAGAAGATAGCTATATTCTTTTTTTGCTAAATGGCAGAGGCACCAGGTGATTCTGGGGAGTCAGATTATGAGCCTGTGAGTTCCGTATTTGTCTGTACATCTTCGTGTTATTCTCTTTTATTTTTCAGGCAGAGGAGCTGGAGGACGAGAGCCCGAATGACGTCATCGAGGAAGATCACGAATACCTTCGTCACCACATTGCCACTTTGAAAATGGATGACGCCGTCCTAGAACCGGGAATACTGAAGACATTCGAAGAGTCAGTGATGATTATTAAAATAATGAGTGGGTGGGGACGTACATGTACATTGTACGGGCATGTACATGTACTTAATTATGAAAATTTGTGTGCATTAATTAGAAATAGTGGTATGTAATTTTTAATTTGTTAATGAGACCACAAATTATTAACACTGTCACACTAATGACTTGTGGGCATAATTATGTACATGTAGTTTAGGTTTAACAGTTCAATACATGTACACGTAGCCTCTTTTAAAATATCAAATTCTTAAAAAATAGCGGCATAATGTTTCCACCTTATACATTAATGGCTACTCATAGTAACTAATCGTTTTATGTATGTGTACATGTACATATTGTATTTTTGTTAGGTACGTTTGTACATGTATATGTACACATACATGTAATTTATACTATTTTACAAATGCTGTATTTTTATGTACATGTACATAGCGTACTTTTTATTGAGTTACATGTACATGCACTTCATTGAAATAAAAACTTTAATTAAATTACATGTATTTGCAAATGCATGTACATGTAACACGTACATGTAACATGTACATTTGTGTGTACATTGTGCATGTATATTTAATATCTCTTAATTGATGCATGTACATGTACATGTACATCTTTATTGTGACATACATGTATGTACATGTATTATTAACATTATGAGATCAGTGAATCACTATTATTATTATCATTTTATTTCAGTTATTTAGAATTAGGTGGTGAGAGTATTAATGCAATCCGTTACCTTTCATCTGGTTACAAGGGCCTTCCCTTAATGATTAATGTACTAGTGGACTGGCTTCACTTTGCTGGTAAGATTATACTGTACATGTATTTAATAGAAACCAACCAGATTGAATACTGTGTACATGTACATGTAGATGCTTCAACTCTATACTGCTTGTTTTGTTGAAGGATTAAGAAATAATATTCCTTTTTGGTTGCAATTTATTTATTCTGCATGTACATGTACATGTATGATGTTACAGAGTTATTATTGGCAGCAAGTAGTTTGTTTTATCTGAAAAAATTTCTGAAATTGTTGCCAAAGTTAATTTTTCATAAAAACCATGTGTACATATGCTTTACATGTACAGTACAATGTACGGTACATGTACATGAACTTAGCTTTTAATAATGCATTAGGTTGTAGAAGGAAAGACATTCAAACTCTAGTAGAAGAACACATCAAGACATTAATCATTAAAGATTTTGATCCAAAGAAAGCCGATCTCATATTCACAGAGGAAGGATCTGTGAGTTAGGGTCTTGTGTTGTCCTCATTATTCAAGTGTTTTCCAGACCCCTTCGTGGCTGGAGGAGATGATTTGTTTTCAGACTTGGAGGGAACTTTTCTATCAGTTAACAGATCAGTATCCTGACTGCTTGATGCTCAAGTTTACTATGAAAGTAGGCACTGTCTGTACATTATTGTAAAGCTTAAAATAATAAACTTTTATGAGAAAAGTGTATGTGTAGTACATGTGCTGTGTATAGTGTATGGTACTCTTCTGTTTTATTGTATAAGCTTTTACTTTCACTAGTTAGCTCATAATCACATTAAACTTTTGCTTAATTCTCACTATGTTAACATTGTACATGTACATTTATTGCACATACTGTAGTACTGTGTAGTTGTTTTCAAAAGACTCTTTTTGATTAAATTTTGGAATCAACTGTAGAAATTTAATTAAAAAATCAATTTAGCCATTTCTGATAAAATATACCCTTTAAGGCCTTTTGGTCAACTATTTAGAATTTAATTTTGATTGTAATGGGCATATTTTTATTATTCAGATAAGCGTCATTTATTTATCACATACATTTGTATAGCCATAAAATAGCAACTTAAAGAGATTCATAATGACCACTCTAAAGCATACATGTAGAACATTCATGGTGATATTTATTACAATTACCATTACTATATTAATTTTGATTATCACACTGTAAGAGTATTATTATGATACTGTCATGTGAGAAGTTTGAATTATTTATTTAACTTGTCAAATTTTGTTAAAATAGCTCTCAATTTTTTGTTGCATGCTGTAGGTGCATGTACATGTACATGTATACATGTATATTGTAAAACATGTATATAAGTCAAATCCTGTCAGGATTCATTAAGTGATTTAAGTCATGGGCAATTCATTAATCATAATCTAACAAGCGTATTACTGGTAAACTATTCCTAAGATTAGTTCCTAAAATGCTTTAATACATCTAGGGATCGGAAAGTCCTTTGGGATGTGTTTTGATGTCCTTTTGCTATGTACACTACATGTAGAAAAGTTGAGGTGATTTCGGCTAAAAATTTTGAGTGACATGTACATGTATGGCAATTTTTTTAAATGAGCCAATACTCTGTATATCTCTTGCTTATTTCTGAAGAATAGCTCTGAAATTTTTATTACTTTTTAAATACATATTGATGTTCTTATGCTGTGTAGAAATTTTGAGGTGATTCTGACTAAAAAGTTTTGAGTTATGGCCATTTTTAAAATTGGCCAATTACATGTATATACTTTTTCCGAAAAATGGCTCCGAAATCAGCCTAAATTTTTATTACTTTTCCTGATGCATATTGTTGTCCTTATGTTATGTTGAAAGTTTGAGGTGAATCCGAATAAAAATTTCTGAGTTTTTGTCATTTTTAACAAGTGTATAAAATATTTTTAAGATTGTTTTCACCACCTTGCATGCTAAGTAATAAATTTTATGACTGAATAGTTATATTGTAATTGTAATTTTTTACAAGAACAGTACGTACAACATAAATGAGGAATCTCAAATTTAGTTGAAATTGTGTTAATGTGTTTCCATTTTTGTTATCCCTTAAATGACTAAATGACTGCATGTACATGTACAATACATGTTTTTTTATATACATTTATTTTCTTGTCCTAAAATTGTACATGTACATGTATGTCTATGTGTAAATTAAGCAGCTTTATTGCAGTCATACTCTATGTCTATTTGTGTATTACAATTTCTGTTACTATACATTTGTAGATGTACATGTATATGCATGTACATAAATGTATGTATCTCCTTTAATACAGTTAATAGCTGATGCTGGCTATCAAGGGGAGATTACGAGTGCCTCGTCAGCAGCTCATCAACCCGAGGTGTTCTGTGGACTCATAAAGACATTACTAACTGACATCATCACTGCTTCATCTCCTAATGAAATGGAAGAAAGTCTCAAAGAGTTCTGTGTAAGCTACATGTACATGTACAATGTACATTTACGTACATTGGGATGTTTCATTCACTTCTACATATAGCTAATGGAATTGACACATGTTTACTGTTATTATTTACATTTACTTTTACGATCCCAAATCCGTCCAATCGATACAAACCTATGACAAGTACATGTACATGTCTGTGTACATATACATGTATGTACTTCAAATGGTGTCAGGAAGTTACAAGTTTAATACACATGTAGTACACTTACATCTAGAACATGTGGTCTTGAGCCTAAACTGATAATATTGGCCACACCCCTAGGAATTTTATTACAGTACATCATTAGTGACATGAGCTACAGTTTTAAAATCCCACATGATTGCTTCTGCTTTTGGCCCAATCTCAGCTGGGATATCTTTATTATTGTGTTGATATTCAGGTACTGTAATAATTTTATGTACATGTAATAAATATGCAGTTTTTGGAGGAGTCCATTATTTGTACATGTACATGTAGTTGTAATACATGTACTATGTACTGTAGATTTCTTCATAAAATTGATGGATTCACCTCTCCCACTAGTTACCAAAATTCTTTTTGCTTATCATAACTTCCTTAGTCATAAGATCTTTGAATATGTTTAAAGTATCGCCCACTTTTGGTGTCTTTACATAGTCTCTCCTCCTTCCACCTTCTTCATTTTCTTTTATTGCTGCATCTGGTCATTAGGACTCTCTCCCATCACTCATTCACTACCTTCCATCCTTAATCTACTTTGGTTTACATTTCGGCTTGTTCGTTTTTTCATAGTTCAATTTACATTCCTGCTTCTTCATTTTTTTATAGTTTGTTCCTGCTCCATCCTCATTTGCCTTATACGTATATCTCACTTCATTTTTTGTTCTTGCTTTACATACACAATTTTATTCTGTAATTTCTTAAAATGTCAGCCAAACCATTATCACCTTTTCCTGGCCTCAGGCTCAAACTGGAGGAACAGCTCACCTGTCCTGTGTGTCTTGACCACTATACAAACCCTAAGACTTTACCTTGTCTACATTCATTCTGTCAGCACTGTCTGGAGGGATTACCTCTGGATAAGAAGAATGAGACCTATTACCTCTCTTGTCCCACTTGTCGTCATTGTACAGAGTTACCAGAAGGAGTAAGAGCCTTTCCTGTAGCATTCACTCTTAATAACCTCAAAGAGATGTACAGTCTAACAAAGAAGACAGCAAATTCTCAGGAGGCCACAACATCGCCCACATGTAGTGATCATGGAAAGCCTTTGGAGCTATTCTGTGAAACTTGTGATGTAGTGATTTGCTCTCACTGCTCAGTTCGTAGTCACAGAGGTCATGAATGTGACTTAATCACTGACAGTTATATTCAACACTGTCAAAAGTTAAGAGAATGTCTATCACCAGTTGAGGGAAAGAAGGAAGCACTCAAGAAGGTCCTGTCTGCTCTAGCAGAGAGAGAGGGTGAGATCAGAGAGAGAGGAGAAGGAGTCTTAGAAGAAATACATGAAATAGTAGAGGAAATGATTGCTGTTCTTCGTCAGTCAGAGAGGAAACTGACTGAGCAGGCAAAGAGGGTCACTGATGCTAAACTAAAGGTGCTTTCAGAGCAAATAAAATCAGCAGAAATGAGTTTGAGTCTTCTGGAGGATGTCGAGGAATATGTGGAACAGAGCCTAAAGACAGGCAGTCCTCAACAAGTCCTGAGATCTAAGAAACAGATGATGGAGCATATTAGTGAAGTTACTGCAGGGATCAATGTGGAGGAGTTACATCCAAAGGAAAAAGCTGACTTTGTGTTGATTCCGAAAGATATCAAATTGCTGCATCACATTGGAGATATTGTCCCACTACAGCTGTACAATTTAAATGTGAAGAAGATTGATTGTATTGGAAAAGAGGCTTCATTTTCACTATCATTGGAGATACCAGATTTACCTCTTTTGTCTGTTCCCCTCTCTTCTCTGAGGTGTAGTCTAGTACCAGTTGGTAAAGGCCATAAACCCATTCAGACTACAGTCACTACCACCAGCACTGATCCTGGAGTGTATAGGATACAGTGTAACCCTTCAACACGTGGTACTCATACAGTAAAAGTACAAGTATATGGTATACACCTTAAGGATACCTCACTTGTCATCCCTTTCAATCCTTACCTTGATAACGTCACCCCAGTATGTACTATAACTAAGCTTAACCGTCCCTATGGAGTTGCGTTTAATGATAATCATGTCCTAATAACTGAGAATGGTAGTAACTGTGTAACAATACTGGATAAAAAAGGAAAGAAAGTGAAATCATTAGGGGGGAAAGGAGGAAGTGGTAATGTCAAGTTTTCTAGCCCTTGTGGTATAGCCATTACTCCAGACAAATTCATTCTTGTGTCTGATAATCACAGGATCCAGAAGATAAGCATGGATGGATACCGTATAGCATCAGTTGGTGAGGAGGGCAGTGGACCACTACAATTTAAGTATCCCGAAAGTATAGCCATTTCTCCTATATTGGGACAAGTTTATATTGCTGATTCTAATAATCATCGTATACAAGTCTTGAATCCTGATCTAACCTTCTCTCATTCATTTGGTAGTAAAGGATCAGATAATGGACAGTTTAAGTATCCATGTGGCATTGCTATTGACAATCAAAAATTAGTGTATGTTTCTGATAGGAATAATCATCGCATTCAGAAGTTCTCTCCAGATGGAAAGTTTGTGGGTCAGTTTGGCACTAAAGGATCTGGTCCTGGACAGCTTAAGAAACCATTGGGTATAACAATAGACACTGCAGCTACTGGTCTAGTGTATGTTAGTGAATGGGGCAATCATTGTATCTCAGTCTTCACTAGTGATGGTGTGTTTGTTAATAGGTTTGATGAAGAAAGTAGTAATATTGATCAGTTTAATGCTCCTTATGGAATAACATTTGATAAAGATGGATTTTTGTGCATTTGTGATTATGGTAGTAGCCGATTTTTCATTTATTAAATGTTAACGTTATTTATTTATGTACTATTTTATTATTAAAAATTAAACTAAACTGACTATTGAATTATGTAATAGCATTACTTGGCTAGGATAAAGTGCATAAGGAAAGTATTATTTATCAAGATTTAATGTTATGCTGATTTTTTTTGGAAATTTACCTTTTACTTTAGCATTGGAAAACTCTAACTTTTTATGTCTCATTTCCATGGGCTTTAATATTGATCAAGCAAGACATACATGTACATGTACATGTACACTACTGTCAGACATGGGGCAAGCACTTAAGCATTTGTGCTTATAAGCACTTTAAGCACCTTTTGTAAAAGTTTGAAGGTGCTTGCAAGCATTAATCATATTGCAAGCACTTGTGCTTGACTTGTACTTAAGCTCTTTTTAATGTAAATGCTTTAAAGCACTTTTTAAGCACTAATGCTTGTCTTTTTTATCAGTTATCACTAATATAACTGTCATGCACGTGTATGACATCTATCATAACATACGCATGAGACCTGCTGTCAGTTTAACCTTTAAAGATGGCCACAACCACAAAGAAGCTACCAGATTTTATTACTTCAATCTTTTTGAAGATTTGAGTGGTGCTTTCAGAGCCTAAGTGCCACAAGTATTGCCATAACTTATAGATTCAATGCTTTACCTGTGCTTTAAGCACTTTCCCCAGTGCTTTATGATGTGCTTCAAGCATTTTAGAAAGTGCTTGCCCCATGTCTGACTACTGTGTACATGTACATACATGTACATACATGTACATGGCTCAATGTGGAGCAATAGACAAAGACTCCTGCTCCTCCACTGGCTTGGCAATAGTAGTTAGAACTTTGCATGGTCCTTTTACTCCATTAATTAGTTTTCTATGTGTGGGTGTTAGGGGATTTAATTTCATTGATTAAACTGAATTGCAAAATTAATGAAAATTAATACCCTACAAAAATTACCAACCGTACATGTACGGGGCATGTACCGTATAGCTTGAAATTTTCGTGGAATGTAAATTTCGTGATTTTCGTAGTTATGGGCTGCCCATGAAATTTAAACCCACGAAATCATTGAAGTGCCATCCTCTTACAGGCTATGTAAACTGTGAACCACGAAAATTAAACCACGAATTGCCCCACTAGGAGCAAACCACGAAAATATCGACCCACGAAAATTTCAAGCTATACGGTATCTTTATTTTATGTATACATGTACATGTATATTATCAGCTTTACAACTGCTACATGTACTACTTGTGTCAGTCTTTTTTGCCTGCTGTCTATCAATAGATTGTATTACATATTGAATGTTACACCACTTCCTGTGACTGTGAGGTGAGGTTAAAACAACATTACAGTATAAGGGGTAGGACTATAGCTTTGTATTGTAAAGATGTCTCTTGAGGATTATCCAAAGGATGAGAATGGCACTTTCTGTGGCCATTCAATCAATGATGAGTTGAAGCCGATACTACTAGTATACTGTACAAGTGGATCTGTTTGTTCATTCTTTTGTGCCTTTGCTATTCTACTCATGATCCTCTGTAGGTTCTTTAGTCTACTGACTCATCGTCTCATACTGTACATGCTGCTAGGAATATTGTTCTTCTCTTCTGTAGTTGCTGTTCAGTTCATAAATCTATGGTTGAAATTTTGGGATGGGAATAATTTAACTGAGTGTGTGATTGAGTCATACTTAGTTGAGTACTCTGTTTGGGTTATGTTACTGTCCACTCTAATGGTGCATGACACTACATTTGACAGTAATGGTCGTTTTTCCTTCTTTCTACCTTAGCATTGGAAAACTAGAACCTTTTTATATTTTATTTCCATGGGCCTTCCCCTTTTTGATTGCCTGGATACCGTTTATACATCATGACTATGGTATATCTGGTTCTTGGTGCTGGATAAGACTCTATAACAATGACTGCTCACTAAATAAAGAAGGAATGATTGAAATGTATACTCTTTGGTATGGTGAGCTATTTTTTGCTTTGATTCTTAACAACATTGCTCTTGTTATTATATCAATAACTTTATGTAAACGTGCTTATCAGAAGACAATGTCTCTGGATTACAGAAAAGCCCTCAAACAGACTCTCCCACTTTTGATATATCCAATCACATATCAGTTCTTCAGTTGGTTTGCAATTGCTAACAGATTGTATCAGGCACTTAACAATGGGCATTATGTAAAATGGTTGTTTTATACACATGCTCTTGGTGGGCCTTGTGGTAGACTTTTGGCTCCTGCTTTTACAATACTGTACCTCTTCTTACTATGTAGAATTGTCAAGGTGAATATCAAGAAGTGGCACTGCTTGAAGTGTTGCTTTAAACCAAAGAAAACAAGACAAGTTGTAATTAATACCAGTAAAATTGAAGAAGACAAAGTTACAGATAGGCTTATTGATCCTTCAAATCATCTCACTATGTATGGAACAACAATAACCTGTCCAACAAGTGCACACTTGAGGGGAGAGAGTGAAATTGAAAAAGAATATGAAAATGACAGCATTAACAACAATTAAATAATTTTTATTTCATTGTACAATTGATTTGTTTGTTTGTATTAATTTCCATTTTGAGTAAATGTATCAGTAAATATATCGCAGAATTACACATGTACAACTGTATGTACACACATGTATGTATTAATTTAAAACTTCAGTAATTACTGGTAATTACTAGCACACTTATGTGTACATGTGTGTTTAAATGTAGCTTTATCTGCACATGTATAGTATGTCAAATTTTCTGCTTTTCAAAAAAACGAATTCAGCCAGCAAGACATGCTTGCATTGATATAGCCACAGGATTTTTTTCAATATGTTTCTTTTTTTCCTTTTTCCCCATAGCAACTAGTCAGTCACAGTCAACACACTTATTTCTATTCTCAAGCACTCATTAAGACTTTAGAAAACAGACAACCAGAAAACAGACAATTCACTCAATGGCTGGCAGGAGAGGTACAGAGGGACGCCAGGAAGAGGTAAAATGTACTTTTAAAAATTAATTTGCATCTTACATGTACATGTATGTATAGTTTATATAATGCATGTACAAGTTAGCATATTTTAAGATAAAATTAATTTTACCTTTATTTACATGTACATGTACATGCATATAATATGTACAGTACGTCCTCGATTATCCGAACACCTTTGTGCACTTCTATTGGGAGAGATGTTCAGATAGCTGAAATAGTCTGAATAAGTGAAATGCAGCACAGAATACAGTAGGCCGACCTATCCTATACTTTTTTGAAGAATAAATATGCATGACTTTCCTTTCTCTAACTCGCAAACCATCTCAGGCTTCTCTTTAATGGCCTTCCTCTTGGTTAAGCTCCGTGAACTCCTTGCTGCAGCAGCCATTTTAACTGGTTATTAATAAATTAACTAGTCTGAGCATGCGCATTAGAGACAGCCATGCGTTCGGATAAACGAGAGTTTGGATAAAAGAGGTACAGATAATCGAGGACATACTGTACTACTATATATATTTTTAAAAAAACAAGATTAAGTAGGATTCTAGAGCAAATTTGTAAAAAAGTAATGGAAGCAAGGACAAGTAGGATTTCAAACAACCAACGAAAATACGAAATGAAAATCCTACTCTATAAATTTTCGGTCATTGGTGGGTTTTAATTTGGTGAATTTGTGGTTTAGCATGTGCATAAAATTAATGTTTCGAATTGGTGGGTTTAATTCTGGCAAGTGGCTATCAAAATTCCAAAAGACACCAAAATTTCCCCTCCAAAATTACCACTTATGCAGTACCTAATGTATATGCAGCTGGTCAGTTTGGTATAGAGCTCTTGCACGAAATTAATTAATAGGAGAGTGGAGCTAAAATGTCCACCATATTGAGTGGCAAAAATGTACACGCAACAAATGGAGGTATAGAAAAATGTAGGGATTTTTATCAAAGATATATGATATACTTCGTTAGTTTTGAATGGCATACCTACATGTATATTTAGTAATATTGCAATATTTTTATTAATAAAAAGTATTGAATATTACTTAATGACTATCGGCCTCCGGAAACCTCAAATGAGGAGGGAGGAGGTTTGGAATTTCGCGAGGGCCACTCCCCGAGATCCTGCCTGTAACCACAGCCGAGGGGTTGGTAACAACCCCAGGAGTACATGGATAAGACCAACCGCATCAACGGTAGGAGCACAGCTGGTCATGACATATCAGTGCTGCCGAATGGTCCAGCACCAACAGCATGATGCCATGGCTGTGAGGGAACATGGATAAGACCAACCGCATCAACGGTAGGAGCACAGCTGGTCATGACATATCAGTGCTGCCGAATGGTCCAGCACCAACAGCATGATGCCATGGCTGTGAGGGAAGCATCTGAGCATGCTGCACCGGCAGGTGTCCCATAGCATGTCAGAGCCACCGACTGGTCCATCGCTAACAGTGAGAGCCACGAATGTGCAGGTGGGCATACGGATATGCCCATCACAACCAACAGTGGCATGTCAACGCCGCCGAATGGTCCGGCGCCAACAGCGGGCATGCCATGGGTAACCAATGGTCATGCCCCCTGCCACGGGCTGGGAACCCACTAAGAGAGCAGCTCAAATGGAGA